>NW_028278779.1:600000-847156 GCF_059751315.1 Micrasema longulum
CAGAATGCTGAAATTGTCTATTAAATTAAACTGCCTTAAACAAGAATTTACCTCAACATTGTAATTATTGCTATATGTTGTGTTTACATTGATGTGATCCCTCATTTTTACTGTTTCGTATGATTATACTATGGTCTTTATCAACTGTTTTATTAAATTTATAATTATTTCAATAACACATTGCATTGGTACTTGAAAATGAAGATCAAATTCATTATCTTTGAATGAATACTACATCGATATGATACTCTGCCTAAGTTGATTTATTCTATTCTAAATTTAATACTTTTCTTAAATGAGACATGATTTTCACTGCTGTATCTGGCATAACTGCGAACGTGTTATATCACAGGATCTGCTGTAGATGTTTTATCTATAACAAATCCCACGTGTTTACTTCGCTAAAGCAGTCATCATTACCTTATCCTCGTCTAACAGGACACTGCATCGGTTCTCCAATTGCGAGTGTATCTTGATCATTTGTTATCAACACAAAGGGGAGATGGTACCAGTCTAGGGACTGTGAAATATTGCAGTTTAAAAATTATATAAATTGATTTTAGTGCCATCTCCATGTACTTCGAGTTGGAAGAGAAGGACTGCGTGTTCATCACCCACCCCGACCAGCGTGAGAAGACCGAGAAGGGTTTCCTTATCAACTTGATTGACTCCCCCGGCCACGTGGATTTCTCCTCTGAGGTCACCGCCGCCCTCCGAGTCACCGATGGAGCTCTGGTCGTCGTCGACTGTGTCTCTGGTATGTTCTGATAATTATTTTTGCTTTGGACAGTATCAAAGTCGTAAATTTGCGAGGGTGAAAATGTTATCTCATCCTTCTGTGACGCTATTTATTTTCTGTTGATTTGAAATTTATTAATTTATTTGATTTACCCACTAACATTTTTCCCCTACTGGCCAAATTGCAATACACATGTAAACATTTGTGCGAGAAAAGTATTTTTGAATTTTGTTAAAAATAAATCATATTACAGTCAAACTTGGTTATAATGATCACGGAAATAGCGAGGTCTTGGATGTAACGAGGAAATATGTTCAAGGTTTTCTTCATACATTTATTCACTTTTATCTTGAGGCACTTCTCGGACATACCGAACAAAAACAATGTCAACAGTTGAGCAAAAACTCTTCATTCGTTGAAAAACCTAATTTTTAAAATAAGAACCTGAGTGATAAAATGCAAACGGGGGGCTAACATGGGGATCGGATGACGCTTATGACAATGTAAGTGTCTTAAGTACCTAATTTGTGTTTTCGCCAAAACATTAAAAAAAATCGCACATGGTTGAAATTGCGTGTAAAAATTCCAAACTTTGTGAACCCAGTAAATACTGGCACGGCACCACATTACAACTTACAGAAAAATTTTTTTCACACACCTCAACATTTTTTATGCCACATTCCATTTCACAAATAATTGCCAGTTTTTCACAAATTGAGAGACACTTCCTCTTGTGAGTAGACATGTTTATAATTCAAGGGTTAGTTTTGGACTGATCTGACATCGCCCACTCATATTGTTTATTACGCACTGACCATAGAAAATTTTTAAAAACTGAAAAGCGTTGTAAAAACCCCCGAAATAAGGATGTCATTCAAAAAGTAGAATAAAAAGTTGTAAATTATAATGTTGTGCCGAGCCGGTACTTACCGGGTTTACAAAGTTTGGATTTTTTACACACATTTTAATCATGTGTGTTTTTTTTTTAAGTCGGCAAAAATATCAATTAGGTACTTAAAGACTTGCAAAGTGTCATAAACGTCACCGGAGTTAACCGCCTGTTTAAATTGTATTAGCCAGTTTCTTATTTTAAAAATGATGTTTCCAATGATTAAAGAGTTTTTGCTCAACTGTTCACAATACGTTTGTTCGGTATGTCCGAGAAGTAGCTTGTTACAAAAGTGAATAAGTATGGAGAAAACCACAAACTAATAAGTGGAAGAATGTTTTCTAGTTATATCCGAAATCTCGCTATTTCTGTGATCTTTTATAACCAAGATTGACTGTATTTCGGTAGTCTGATGGCAAAAGGGACCATCTGTAATTTTCAAAAATGTTCAGGAGAGCTGAAATACGTCTCAATTTCATTCATCATCTTAATAATCCACAAACTAAAATATTTTAGTGTTGCTTTTCAAAAGTAAATTACCATTCTAAATGACTGATTTAAAAAAAAAATTCTGCGTGTATTTACTGAAATATTCATTCAAACTTTTGAAAACTAAAACATAGACAACAATACAGATGCTCCCTTCTGCCATCTGACTACCGATTTATTGTTTTTCCGGGTTGCAATGTAATCATAGCGTCTTCTCGGAGCATTTTTTGTGTAATGTCGTTCAATCACGGCTGAAGTCTGTTAGAGAATGGAATAGAGGAAGGCAATTACCCACAAACTATAATTCTTCATTGGATTTACCTACATGTGTGATGTTGAATAAATGTTCTAATGAATTTCCTTAAAACATCTAGATTTCGGAATATTGAACATGTGCTCTTCATGTAACAAAATCTGCATTATTCTTTGAAGAACTCCATTTCCATAAGTTAGTTAACTGTTAAAACACACCATTTGGAATAGTTGTTTTTATCTAAGATTCAAAGATTAATTGAATAAAAAAAAAATGGTGACTGAATAGAAATCACTATTAAGAATTCAGAGTCCGATTTATTATTTTTAATTTACTAAGTAGTGAGAAGAGTATTCTCATCTGAAGTAGAAATCATCTTCATCTTTGTCACTTAAAATATGCCCCTTCCAGCACAACACGTGCCCCTCCCAGGCCCCCGGGGAGCTGTCTCCGGACTGCCCTCGGGGGCCCGTGACGGTGTGGGTGGTGCGATGGAAGCAGAACAACTCCGGGCTGGCTAAACGCTGTCTCGGGACCTCTATCTTTATGTCCTAACGAGACACGCTACGCTACCCTGGATACACTCATTTCCACCTGAAGAAATAACTTGGCAAAGTTTTGTGCTGGGAAATCTGCTAATTTTTATTTGTTTCCAGGTGTGTGTGTGCAGACTGAAACTGTACTGCGTCAAGCCATCGCCGAGAGAATTAAGCCCATTCTGTTCATGAACAAGATGGACCGCGCTCTTCTGGAGTTGCAGCTGGGGTCTGAGGAACTTTATCAGACCTTCCAACGTATCGTTGAGAACGTCAACGTCATCATCGCCACCTATTCAGATGACTCTGGACCTATGGGTAACTTACTGCTACTTGACACGACCCTTAACTTTTTACTTTACTCTATATTGTTTGCATTGTATATCGGCTTGTTTCTCTAGGTGAAGTCCGTGTGGACCCCAGCAAGGGTTCAGTGGGCTTCGGCTCTGGCCTCCACGGCTGGGCTTTCACCCTGAAACAGTTCTCGGAAATGTACTCCGAGAAGTTCAAGATTGATGTTGTCAAACTAATGAACAAGTTGTGGGGTGAGAACTTCTTCAACGGCAAGACCAAGAAGTGGGCCAGGCAAAAGGAAGCTGACAATAAGCGTTCATTCTGCATGTACGTTTTGGATCCCATCTACAAGGTAAATCATGATATAATGTAGTCATATTTTTCTTTAGTATTTGAAGTTGATTTCCAACATTTTATTTTTATCATTAAGCATTTTCGGTGATCATTTTCTATCATTTTTTGTAAATGTCTTAAAAATTTTGATTTAATGTATGAATATAATTTGAAACATGTATGGCGACCTCCGTGGTTAAAAAAGAAAGAAAAAAGAAACGGCAAATGTGGATGCGTGACATATTCGAGATATGCTATTTCCTGCTTTTCTAAACAACTACATTCTTTCAGTATTTTCGTATGTCTCGTGCCAAATTTTCTGCTCCTGACAATCTGAGACCACATATATTAATTCAGACATTATACAAAAAAGATGCAGCAGGCATGCTCGTGTGTCCACTGGATCGACAAATCGTATGACGTCATCGGTGCGCATCGGAATAGTCGCCCCTCCGAGAAATTACATCGACATTACTGCTGGGCGTCTGTCTGTGTGTGAGGTCTGTCTGGCCCGGATCAGTGGACGCACTGATAAACAATTCGAAGAAATCTCAATTCTAAGATCTATTCGATCCGTCCAATGTGTGCGGTGTGGACCTGTGGACGCTTACCTTAATTCACCACTTATCAGTCCTCGTTTCTAGGGGTTCAAATAATAATATTTTGCGGTAAATATAACTAGAGTTGTCTCATTCGTGTTGTAGGTGTTTGATTCCATCATGAACTACCGCAAAGAGGAGGTAGAAAGTCTCCTTGTCAAGATCGGAGTCTCCCTGAAGCACGAGGATAAGGACAAGGATGGAAAGCAGCTCTTGAAGGTGGTGATGAGGAGTTGGCTGCCGGCCGGAGAGGCACTCCTTCAGATGATTGCCATCCATCTGCCGTCCCCTGTGGTGGCCCAGAAGTACCGTATGGAGATGTTGTACGAGGGACCCCATGATGATGAAGGTGCTATCGGTATCAAGGTGAGGGTTACCGCACTACATGTATTTTTTTGAATTTGTATCAGAAAATCTTTTAAAAATCATCGAAGCTATGTTTTTTTATATTTAGAGACCAGATAAATACTATTTAAAAAAATAAAAAAACAGCAAATGACATTGTCATATAATCACAATAAAAAGGAATTAAAAATAGTCGTTATTTATGTACTACCATCATTGTCGATTTCTTCTGTATTACTTTGTCTACGCCTTTCCACAAAATGTCGTCAAATATTTGCTTTAATGCAAGTAAAATTTACATCCTACATCTCTGTTTCCGTACTATGCATTTTATACGCAATAACTTTTCTTATCAATGAAGCATCATAATTCAGGAACATTTTAAACAATAATGTGACTTTTTTTTTCCAATAATTTTATGAGAGAACTTTACAGCGATTTTAAGACACCATCGATTATAAGAAGCACCTCTGAATTCAGAGATACCAAAAACAGAATAAACTACATGCGTCTTATAATTAGGAAGTTCAGTATTTTTTATTTTTAGAACAAATATTTTAAATTACTCTGCCCGGTGGCACTAGTTCTCTTCGGTGAGTTAAAATGAAATATTTATAAGATTTTTTTTAACTTCACTACCATTAAATATAAAATTTCACGGCTTTTCAGTCTGGTGGAGTTCCAATGAGTTTTTATATCAGGTGAAACATAGCGTTAATCCAGAAGAACACCTACCTGTAAATAAATTTCCTTGATATCGCATGTAACAAGCCTCCCGTGGCTATAATGTAACACCACCATTTAACCTGTTTATTTTATATTTTCAGAACTGCGATCCCAACGCACCCCTCATGATGTACATCAGTAAGATGGTGCCCACTTCCGATAAGGGAAGGTTCTACGCCTTCGGTCGTGTATTCTCCGGAAAGGTACGTTTGCTGCGCGATCCTATCCACCAATCTCCTCGCGCACAGTCCTCGTGGTGCTGGATGATGATACGCAAGTACTGACAACTCTCATGGCTCACCACACGAGTTTACCGACAATCAGTGTGCACTAAGTGCCGCTAAAAGGTCTACTCATTTTTTTAGAGCCATGACATTGATGATTGTTACTTCTGATCAGCACCCGAGACATTGTTTATCAACAGTTTATTTAATTATCAAAATATGTTTTTGTCATTTTTTTTCCATTTTGTCAAATGGCCAAAGCACTTGTCATAAGCTGAAACTAAAATACATCGTTCAGTTTTATAATGACACGAGTAATCACACGCATAATTATATTTTCTATTTGTTTTTTTTAAGATTGTCAGTTAAATTTCTTGGATTTTCACCGCCGTTTAGATGTACAATAAGTTTTTCTGGGTTATTATGCCGTGTGTCAGCACTCTTGACATTTTGGATCGCATTATAGTGTCCATCACTAGGCTTGATCTACGACGGTTGTGTGATGGACGCTTGTGCGAACGACACAGCGTAATAACCCAGAAAAACTCATTGTGCAATGTTGTTTGTGTAATTAATAATGCTTGTGTTAAAGTAAAATATTATGATAGTGTGACTCATGACTGATAAGGTGTTGTGGTGTAATATAATGTATTATGCCACATGTCTGCGCTACTTTATCTTTGACTTTCAGGACAGATTGTCTAGTATCGTTTTAGTGATTCATAAGTCTTGATATTGGAAAGTTTAGGAGCACTGAAATTTATGAATAAATTTGAATTTCGTTCTAAAAATAATATTGTTAAACTACTGAAATGAAATTGGGCGCCTGCTTTAGCCAGAAGTTTAGAAAATTGAATAAAAAAAATGCTGTTTCAAATGCATCAAAGCTATTTTTTTTTATTTGTGAAGGGAATCAAAATATGAACATAAACAGATTGTGAAATAAAATAATGTAATATTTTAATGTGATATTTATGTTTATATTTTAATCGGGTTGTGGCTCCGTGGCTACGGTTGCAACTCACGGATCAGAGGTCTGAGATTTGAACCCCACTCTACCCCAACTTGATTCCCATTTTATAATAGGGAGTTATTTACAACTCATTAAAAATGCCCTCAAAATAGAAATATTTGGGTAAATCATAAGAACTGAAATATTTCCTTTTTATTCAAAAAGAATAAACATTATTTAACAATTCCAAAATATAGTATTGGGGGACTTCATCAAGTAATGCTTCCCTCAAATACTCTTTTGGTACGAAATTGGACATATTTAACACTATGAAAAAATATGTTGTTTACACTTGGGTGGAATAACATATACAATAAAACTCTAATTATCTGGCTTAATGAGAGAAAGAAAGAAAAAAAAAGTTAATTACACAAATTAAAATTTCTCCTTTATTTTTTATTTCCTGATAAAGATCCGGATACTTGGCCATCCGGATGACTGGAGTAAACAGAGTTCTACTGCACTGTAATTTCAAGCCTCAATGGGGGAGATTCATGATGAAGTTAGTTGTAGTATTGCCTGATATTAAAAGGCTAAGATAATGTCATCTGTCGGGAAACAGTGAGAACTAAAGTCCCTATTATATCATTTTTAAATATCCCTCATTATTCATCAACAAATTGATTAAATATGGTCAAGTTCTTCAATGTATGAGAATATTTTGTGTCCCGTTCCCCAGGTCGCCACCGGGCAGAAGGCTCGCATCATGGGCCCCAACTACACCCCCGGCAAGAAGGAAGACGTGTGCGAGAAGACTATCCAGCGCACCATTCTCATGATGGGCCGCTACACCGAGGCCATCGAGGACGTTCCTTCCGGAAACATCTGCGGGTTGGTCGGAGTGGATCAGTTCCTCGTCAAGACTGGCACAATCACCACCTTCAAGGAAGCCCACAACATGAAGGTATGCCTAAATTTATATATATCTACTTTTCATTAACATATATATCGACTCTGTTTACATCAATGGCATTAAACCACAATTCTGGAAAAATAGGTTTCTCTATTCTGAATGTATTTTAAACGGTTTGCATAGGTCTTATATACATTCTAGCAAAAGGATTTGAACTTTTGACTTTTTTCAGAATATGTATGAGATCTATGCAATTGGTTTAAAACACGTTGAAATAATGAAATCGCCTTTTCCTGAATTGTGGGTCCTTAGACCTGAATGCGGGCGATATACAGTGCATCCTCATTTTACACGCGAGGATACATTCCACTCGGTAACTTGTACAAAAGTATACTGAAAAAAGAACAATAGTGGAAAGCTTTCCTTATTTAAAAATTGTTTTGAGTATAAAAAAAAGGCATTTACTATTACATTAAAAGATTAAGTTTGTAATTTATTCTACCCGTAAGCTTATTTAAAAATATAACATGACAACAAAATCATGATAAAGATTATTCATTATCACCCTTCACTTGCGCATACCCCTCTGCGTCTAGTAAGTAAATGAGCGACATAAGGAATTTCAAAACGTATAGTATATTGTTCGATTAATTTTCAAAAATTTTTAAATTTCCTTTTTTTACCATGTTATTTCAAATCCGTGTAAAAGAGGTTCCAGTGTATGTTCAGTGATTGGCTGTTTGCGACGTGGTACTCGAGAAAACCATAAAACATGCGCACGTTTTCACAGATAACATTTTTACTAAAAATTGTTAAATGCACATAAAAAATATTTTAACAATGGTGAGTTGTTTGGTATTGTGGATTTAACCCTACAAATGCCGAGCAGAAATATTTGTCAACCTTTCAGTTTTTTTCTGCCATATTATTTTTTTGTCAAATCTCACCAATAACTACAGTAAAATGCTGTGTTTGTATCTGTTTATTTCAACGCCATAATGGTTTATACAACATTTTTATAGAATTAAATAAATTCAATAAAATGCTACAATTAATACACAGGGAATGAAAAGAATATAGAAATGGAAATATTTTAAATAAACGAAAAAATTAATATATTGTCATACCTCATGCCTAAAGCATGTAAATGTAAATAGAATATAAATAAATTTCAGAATACTTGTTTTGAAATCGTATTTTTCACAAACATTTATAATAGTAAAATAAAATAAATATGAATAACTTTGTTTTTAACCACTTGTTTAGAATATTTACTTAAATATACAATGCACTTATTTACTTGTTTTTTTTAAATATGTATATTATAAATCTTTATAATTTCAACTTGAACAATAATAACTTCCAACTCCCCAGCTCCCAAACTTAACGCAAGTATTGCGATGATTGGGTTAGTAACTTCAAAGTTTTGCGAGTCTTTCACACTTTTTATTTAAAACTAAATAACTATGTAGTTAAGTTGATAGGATTTAAATATTAATTTTTGTTCCCCCGTTTAGGTCATGAAGTTCTCTGTATCGCCTGTAGTACGCGTGGCTGTGGAGCCCAAGAATCCTGCCGACCTCCCCAAGTTGGTGGAGGGCCTGAAACGTCTGGCCAAGTCAGATCCTATGGTGCAGTGTATTATTGAGGAGTCTGGAGAGCACATCATTGCCGGAGCTGGAGAACTCCATCTTGAGATCTGTCTCAAGGTACTATTACTTATATCACATGTTTTGATTCAGTTTGTATGAAAAAATAGTTCAGTGTATCACTAATTTATACATTTGTAATGCCATCTAATTCACCTGTTAAATAAATAAATTCAGTTACAGAAGTTGGCTTGTTGCATTTGATTAAGATTAAATCTGATAATGTTGCTAAATAATTTAAGAGAGTGATTTTAATGGGATGTGTTGTTTGGTTTGAATTCAGGATCTTGAAGAAGATCACGCCTGTATCCCAATCAAGAAGTCTGACCCTGTTGTATCATACCGTGAGACCGTATCTGAAGAGTCTGACCAGATGTGCCTGTCCAAGTCTCCCAACAAGCACAACCGTCTGTACATGAGGTCCCAACCCATGCCTGATGGCCTTCCCGAGGATATTGATGATGTAAGTATACTATATTATATCACTAGCTTCTGAACATAAAGACAACTCGTACCAATTCATATCTATAAAACTGAATCGCTTTTATAAATAAATATTTTTCTCGTTTATCAGGGCAAAGTGAACCCACGTGACGACTTCAAGACTCGAGCTCGTTACTTGAGTGAAAAGTACGACTACGATGTAACAGAAGCCCGTAAGATCTGGTGCTTCGGTCCCGATGGCAATGGTCCCAACATTCTGGTGGATTGTACCAAGGGAGTGCAATACCTTAATGAGATCAAGGACTCCATGGTTGCCGGTTTCCAGTGGGCCGCTAAGGAGGGAGTTCTGGCTGAAGAGAATCTGCGCGGTGTTAGGTTCAACATCTATGATGTGACCCTCCACACGGACGCCATCCATCGCGGAGGCGGACAGATCATCCCCACCACCCGGCGCTGCCTGTACGCGTGCCTCATTACCGCCCAGCCGCGCCTCATGGAGCCCGTGTACCTGTGCGAGATCCAGTGCCCCGAGGTGGCCGTGGGAGGCATCTACGGAGTGCTGAACAGACGGCGCGGGCACGTGTTCGAGGAGATGCAGGTGGCCGGCACCCCCATGTTCGTGGTAAAGGCGTACCTTCCCGTCAACGAGTCCTTCGGCTTCACCGCCGACCTTCGCTCCAACACGGGCGGTCAGGCCTTCCCGCAGTGCGTGTTCGACCACTGGCAGATCCTGCCCGGGGACCCCACCGACAACGGCACCAAGCCCTTCACTGTGGTACAAGACATCAGGAAACGCAAGGGACTGAAGGAAGGACTCCCAGACCTGACGCAGTACCTGGACAAGCTGTAAACCACCTGTCTCCGCTAGACGCCACTATATTCCAATCGAGTTGCACGGCCTTACATCCCAACCTGCAATTTGTTTTAACTTGTAACAAATATTTTAATTTCCTTTTTTATAATTTGGATGTCAGTTCAGTTGCGCGGGAAACATTTATATATACATATTGGCCGATCCGCTTTCTTCTGACACATCTCGAGTGTCGACCGCTCGGGGCCAATGTAACGTTAATTTATTAAATTTTAATAAGAGAAGGGCGGTGTACATTGTGTTTTGTACAATAATCTGTTATATTAAAGAAAACATCAAAACAGAAATATATCTTATTGACAATGAGAGACTCTTATTGAGATAATAAACATGTGATCATAACATATTGTATTGTTACCCTCTCTTTTTACCACCTCCCCAACATATCCCCCGACACTCGCACACGGTATATTATACCCTTCATATCCCAGGTGAGATGCAAACTGTTTTATTTATTGTAACATTTCAAATTACTTTGCAAAACATTCATATTTTGTATAGTTTATATTAATCTGTTCAGATTTACACTACCAAGTGAAACATTTAAAGGTAATATTAATGTAGTTAACGTCTAATCAATTTTAGTCTGCCTCGTGGTGTAGTGGTCAGTGCGTTTGCCTACCACGCAAGAGGTCTCTGGTTTAATTCCTGACACAGTTGACATGAAATATTTTCTAAAAAAGTGTTTTTACACTAGAATATTTCATAGTCCCCGAAACGTAAGACTGATTATCTTACCTTCACGTTTCACTGTGATTGGTTTACCAATGCAGTGCACTGTGTACCATTAGGTGCGGAAAGGGAATGATTAAATGAAACTATGAATTTCTCATGACAAATTAATCCATCTTTTTATATTTTAAATCGGCTTTGTTTAATATTTATTTATTATTTCAGGTTCACTGCTGTTCGATTCTCCTTTATTCAACGTAAGTTACACCTCTGTATTCATTATAAATATTATTTTATAACGTAACCAAATTCTCATATTAACCGATTCATAATAACACCACACAAGTATTTAGGTTCAAATTCTAATGATGATATTAATCACAGACCTGATCTGAAATATATAAGTTTGTAGCCGATTGATTCCTGATTGAATGCCTTTTCAATTTTATTCTTTCAATTAAAAAATGCACGCTTAACAATTCATCTTGCTTTTTCCAGATACCCGAATTCTATGGCCTTATCTTCGCTGAAAATATAGGTAAAATAATAAATATTTGTCGTATCATAATTTGTTTACCGTCTATCCATAGTAACACTTCTAACTCCTTAGATTGTGTAGGCCAGTAATTGGACGATATCCTATCTTTTATTTGAAGGGATTTTTGTATAAATTGTATCATTATTATTTTTTAATATGTTTGGTATGATAGCATTAAGCTGATACATCAAATACAATTAGAAACATTTATTAATCCTTCTGTCCCAACATGCAGCAATTATTTTCCTAGTAAAGGTTATTCCATTGCTCCATAACTCACATTGTTAGAAAATTCCTTCTGGACTTATAAACCTAAATGTGAAATATTTACAAAAATATTGTAATGAAAAAAAAAATACGCAATAGGCTTTTACAAGAGATAAACGATACAAGAATATTAATTTGGAATGTCCTGGAAATTATGAATATTTAAAATACTGATAGGAAAAAAGGATTTTCATGATGATAATTAATCACAGACCTGATCTGAACTATATAAGTTTGTAGCTAATTGATTTCTGATTGATCGCTTTATACATTTCTTTTTTTCAATTAAAAAGTCCACTGCATAACAAGTTTTTTTTTTTGGCAGATATTAAGGATTTGCGGCTCAAATCAGAGATACCAGAGTTGTGCTAAAATTTCAAGGTAATTAAAAATTATAATAAATCCAATTAGTATGTAATTTGAATATTATATTCACTTTAAATAATAATACAGTACAACCCCTGTTTTACGTTTTTAAGGGAGCAACAAAAAATGTTAAACTGAGCAAAACGCTAAAGCGAGGAAATGAAAAACACTGCAGAAAAATTGTAAAAACTGTCTTAATTGGGGATTATTCATATTTACCTATGATTTCATTGAAAATATTTTGTAGTTTTGCAATCCATACCACAATGTGTTCTTTTATTGAATTTAAAAAAATAAAATTAAAATAATTTTATTTAGGTAGGTACTTAACTTTAAAAGCACAAAAATAAAAATTTAAATGTTCACAAAATGCATACAATGATTTTTTCCTTAAATATTGGGAAATTTAATTTTTATGGTAACACTTTTTTAGTATGGCAACACAGGATTTCAACTGTCATTTACATCGCGGCAAAACTGTTTCACACTTTTATGATAACCTTTTAAACAATCTTCTTTCTAAATTATGTTTATAACTTCAAATAATATTTCTATTACCAAATTTTAAAACTTTTTGCATCGTAATCTATTAATGTAAGGACTTTATTCTTCCTAAACACGTGTCAACTGCATGACACAATTTAGTTAAATGTCAAAATTAGACACTTAAACAAAATGGCCAATTACACTGCACCTACTTTGAATTTGGACAATCATATACACATTTTTTTTTTATTTACCTCGATTTTATTCTCCATTTACGCGGCGGCGCGCAGCTCGGTGTCACGACAGATCGAATTGGTTTCGATTTTTTTTTTTTAAATGTAAAACCGGGGTTATAAAAAATTGTAATATTTGAATGAGAATGTATGGAAAAAATGGAACCTAAACATTTTTGCGGGAAAATGAAAGAACGAGGTTTTACTGTATATTTATATGATGAAAATTAATCACAGACCTGATCTGAAATATATAAGTTTGTAGCTAATTGATTTCTGATTGATCGCATTATACTTTTTTTTTTCAATTAAAAAATGCACTGCTTAACAAGTTTTTTTTCCCGCAGATATGAGGATGTGTGGCTCAAATCAGAGATACCAGAGCTGTGCCAAAATTACAAGGTAACTAAAAATTATAATAAATCTTCATAATGCATATGTAAATTGAATATTATGTTCACCCTATAAATAATAGTTTATATATAAGAATAATATTGGAATATCCTGGAGACCACAATCTTAAAAATGTTTGTTTGAAAATAGTATTTATTTTTTTATGATGAAAATTAATCACAGACCTGATCTGAAATATATAAGTTTGTAGCAATTTGATTTCTGATTTTTTCTTAAGCCTAACTATTTTATCAAGATTTTAAACATGGTGCTAATTTTTTACGTTTCTATTGTTTGTAGGTCTTTTTTCATCTTGGGTTTGATGACTGCACATTCGATTGTTGAAAATGTAAGTTTAAAAAAAAAAAAACAATATTTATTAATATTTCTATTACAAAAACTTTAATTAGTCAATTTCTCCCTTTCTCAATAGATTAAAATAATTTTACGGAGATTATTTAACTAGAAGTACAGACCTTGACCAAGGAGAAGGCTCCTTAATCAAAATTGACATATTTTATTTACTAGTTAAAACACTTGTTAGTGACTATGAATATACACTCTATTTTTGTTCTTATATCGTTATATAGAACATGCTTGATAATAAATTACTCACATATGCTGTGAGTACCGCATGTAGTGCTGTCATAGGCGTTCCCAAACGTATGTGAGCACTGTCAATTCAGACAGGTGAAGAACTGCCCAAGTGAATGAGTTGATTAATTTGAAAATGTTTGAATTAAAACTACTCGTGTCAACTTCTTACTATGATGATAAAATACATATTTCCATACAGATTCGTGATGGTTGTCAAAGCTCAACAGGACTGATAATTTTTCGCTGAGATCTAAATTACTTTATTTATTTTTATTTTGTTTAACTTAATGGCTTTATTTTTATTTTCAGATTGTCTTTTGAGATTTGAAGATTTAATGGATAAATGATGGTCTCGCTTCCATGGAATAAGCAGTAAGTTAAAATTATAATTATTTTTATATTTTCAATAATAAGTACAATAAAATAGAGTACATAAATTACTCATTATCTTATCTATGTTTTTCTTTTTGAAAAATGATAAATATTTAACAAAAAATTATCAATGTAATATTTATAATGATGATAAAAAACTCATTATCCAGACAGATTCGTGATGGTTGTCAAAGCTCAACAGGACTGATTATTTTTTAACTGAGCTAAACTATTTTATTAATATTTACTTTATTTAACTTTGTGTTTTTTTTTTTTTTTTACAGATTTTCGCCCTTTAAGATTTTGAAGAAATAATGTCTCGCTTCTCTAGAATAAGCGGTAAGTTAAAATTTGAATTATTCTGTGATTTTCAACAAAAATTACAATTTAAAAAAAAACATTAATTATCTGAAATTAATATATTTTATACATAAGACTGAATTTTTTTTAACAGTTCTCAAAAATATTTTTTAATGATTGCGAATACAGGTAAACTTCGTTTTGGACCAGGGTTCCGTTCCGAGAGACACCGGCATAAAAAAATAGGCATAAAATGAACACAAATATAGTGGAAGATAAATGGTCAGGTTCCGTGTCAAAATTCTAAGAACAATCTAACATGTTTATTTAATACATATCCAATATATATTAAAAATAAATAATAAATGTATTTAATACATACACTTAAAATTAGTTTACAAAATAAATAATAATCTCTTTATATAAATAATGATTTTTTTAAAACAATTTCGTTTAAAAACAACAAGTTCGTCCATACACTCCCTACCCAATTAAATTCTCACACTTTTTTGAAAAAAGCATCTGATTTCCTTTGATTGTTGCTTCCTTTCTTGCAGAATCATAGCATAAACTACAAATAATTTAATATTTTAATTTTAATAATAATAAAATAAAAATAATAAAATAAAAAATATAATCATATCTTTTTATTTTTCTTAAAAACAAAACGAAAACTAATTCAGAAACAATTTGACTCACACAATAGGCTGCTCGCGTACACGATACTAGAATAAAACAATATGTAAAAGTGTCTGTTATTAGAATCGCGGCGCCTACTGTCGTCTGGTGTCAGCCGAACTGGGGAATCCCACGCCGGCACCAACCGGTGTAATTGTAAATTGGCCTAAATTGAACCGGTGCAAAACGACATTTACCTGTATTTCAATTTTGGGAGCATTTTCAACGAGTTGTGAATAACTCATTATTAGAAAATGGGAATCAAGTTGGGGTAGAATGGGGTATTCATGTCAATCTATGCATAGTTAAAATTCACTTTATTGATGCAATATTTATTATGATGATAGAAATTCATTATCCATACAAATTCGTGATGGTTGTCAAAGCTCAACAGGACTGATGTAATATTCGCCTTAGGATGATTTCTGTTATAAATGATAATTGTATTTTCACTTACACTTTTTGCTGTTTCAGATATTGGCATCTTCTACCACCAAACATGCTGTTCTTATTGTGGACCATTCCTGCTACAATTTTATTGTAAGTTTTTTTAAAGATTATTAAATAACCACTTACCGACTTTTATATGTCTACCGGTTTCGAGACGTACCTGTCGCTTCGTCAGGATACCAATTAAAACAACACGCAAAACCCACTAATCACCATTACTATAGTTGCACAAAAATTTAAAACCAACATGCCATGTTTTTTATTGGTAACCTTTACAGGCACTTATTAGTTTATAAAAATGGTTTGATGTTGTGGGAGAAATAGCTGATAAAAGAGGGAGGGGCGTGAGTTTAATGGGTATAGGGCGACCTTTCAATGGAACATCATATAATGTGCTATACTGAAAGGTTGTTTGATTATCTATCAATGGAACATAATTTTTTATAGCCTTTCTAATGTGAAATATTTTCGTATTATTTAATTTTAATCATTTATTATTTGTATGCAAGATTTTAACTTTGTATCTTTATTGTCGTGATTAAAATTGATTTGGTGATTTTGCGAATTCAGAGGAATAGTTATTGTTAATATATCTCATGCGTTCTTTAACATGAATATTGAAATTTCTTGATGTTCTTCCATCGTAAACTGAAGGACAAGTATTGCAATTTAATTATTAGTTTACATCCTAAATATTGAAATTTTCAAATGCAGTATTTTCCTCCTTGAAAATTGCTCTTATTCCAGATTTACTAAAATTCTAACAATCATTTTTATCATTCTTTACTAATTTCTTATAGCTGGATAGTCAACATTATGTTTTTTTACTAAGTATTATCGACCCTTTTTGTGTTTTTTTAAATATTTTTTTTATGATGAGAAATTCACAGACCTGTTCTGAAAAATTCTTGTGGATAAATAGTTTTCTGATAAGATTAAGATTTTTTATTTTTTAAATAACTTTGTCAAATTTCTGATAATACTGAAATGAAATTTTATTTTAGGACTAGGAATGCTGGGGCCCGTTGACTGATTCAGATCTACAAAATAAATGTAAGTTGAAAGATTTTTCTCAAATTCATTTTTGCTAGATAGATCTTTAATTTGCAATTTATTTGCTTTTCATATATTTTTTTCAATATTATTGATGAAAAATTAAAAAAAATAGTTTAACAAACAAAGAATGGAAGTAACGCAGATAATATATTAATTGACTAAAGCCAGTCATACCTTACGATATCACAGACCCCATTTTAATTTTTAAGTGTGAACATTAGAATTGTAAATAAAATATCTTAACCTTTAGGTCATCTAGAGCTATGATTGTCTGGCACGGTAAAGATTTTCAAATTGTTCATGTTACTATGTACAAATCTCAATTTTGTCATTTTTTTTTTTACTTGTGATAGTCTTGTACTAGATGTGCAATCTTCTTCTACGTCAGTCCCTCAATGCTGAGGATCGTGACCACCATTAACACTTCTGATTAGTCTGTTACACTCCAGTCTGTCCCCAGCCCGACGAACTGACACATAAAATTTTAGCCCCGTAGCCTCCTTTATTCGGTCAGTCCATCTATATGGGATTCTACCCCGGCTTCTTCTACCTTCAACTCTGCAAGACATAATTGCCTTTTTTAGATTGTCTGGCTCACGTCTAGCAATATGTCCAAAGAAAGATAGTATCTTCAGTTACCACTGACATACGAGTTGTAATATGGAGCTCTTCCAGTATCGATGCATTCATCATTCTGGCTGTTCAAGGCACACGCAACAACCTTCTCCAACACCACATCTCGAATGCATCGATCCTCTTCCTCTTGTAGGCACGCATTGTCCACGTTTCAGCCCCATATAGGAAATCGGAGAATACTAGGGCTTCCATCAACCACTATATAAAACCCTAACAGATTTTAAAAATTATATATCAACAAATTGACAACCCCACACTGCCACTACTTAATTCCTGTTTTCTAATAGTGAGTACACACTCAAATAATACTATTTATATGCAGACATATAGATTTTAAATTTACATTTGAAGCACTAACTTCGTTGTTATTCATTATAATTTGATGTATATTTATTTGATAATATTTAGTAATCACTTAAAATAAAATAGGATAAGATTAATTGTTAGTTAAGTTACCTTGATAAATATTATTGATTGAAGCGGCATTAACTTTGTGAAGTAACATGAATAAATAAATATATAATTAACAAAACACTTTGTTCTTAGATCACTTGAGTTTATTTTAAAGCACCACTAGTTTCGGAAAGCACAGATCCTTCCATCTACAGTTTATACTAACACCCGTAGAAACTAGAAGTGCTTTAAAATAAACTCAAGTGGTCTAAGAACAGGGTGTTTTATTATTAACACGTTTACTAGTGAGTTACTTGCAACTCGTTGAAAATGGGCATTCATATTGAAATGGCAAATCATAAAAACGTTAATAATTCTTTTGTAAAACACGTTAGCATTTGTTACACAATTTGAAAAATGTTTTTTTACCTGTTTAAAGAAATTAATGTCTACATGTCGTTCATATCTATTACCGTTTATTAGAGGCTTCTGCGGATATTTCTCAATACCTCCCTTCCAGCACAACACGTGCCCCTCCCAGGCCCCCAGAAAGCGGTCCCCGGACCGCCCTCGGGGGCCCGTGACGGTGCGGGCGGTGCTATGGAAGCAGAACAACTCCGGGCTGGCTAACCGCTGTCTCGGGACCTCTATCTTTATGTCCTAACGGGACACGCTACGCTACTCTGGATACACATATTTACATTCTCCCTTAGATAGCGTTTGTTTTTTCTTTCATGGAGTTGATTGATTGTTTTCTTTTCAGGTGTTAGTCGCTAAGATGCCGAATGGTGGGACCGGTGACAGAACCTTCTTTCCGATGTTTCAGACAGCATTACGGCGTCCAAGCTGATGCGAATGAAATGTCACAAGGATGTACAATACGAGGCATAACCCAGAAAAGCATTATGTATCTGAAAGGCTGTGTAATTTATATATATCCCTGTGGTATTCAACAAACGGAGCAGTAGTAACCTGTATTCAGCCCCAAGTGTTGTGGAATGCGGTTATCAATTATATTCAACTGACCGTCAAACTGTAAAAAAACATTAGAAGTTTTATAAATCACTTTTGTATTTAATAAAATGTAAGTTTGTTTTTTTCTGCTCAATAAATGTTTCCACTAAATAACTTTTTACTTTCTAAATAATAATAAACCTTATTATCACAAGAATAAACGCATCCACAATAGGTTCAGTGCGGTGAATTACTCAGCCCTGCCTGGATCTGCCGTAAAGTTGTTCAAATCGCACAGCCTAACCTAAACAAATGTAGTTTTGATCAAATACTATTAACTCTACAAAGAATGGCTGAAATCAAAATAATTTTATTACGATTAAATTTTTTTCACAATTAAATTGATTATTAGACCTGTCCAGATTAAAAATATTTATTAGGGGAGCAGTCAAAGTAAAGTATGGGATGTGGCGGAAAGGATTGGTTGGTTAAAGAGCCCTCAAAAAATAAATATCATATTAATCAATCAATCTATTATTCTAAATGTACAAAATGACATTAATATTTTAAATAAGTGGAAACAGGAAGGTCATGTCTGAATGCCTGATAGATGGACAAGGTGTGTTCACAAGTGGAGACAGAGAATGTGAGGCTCCAAGTACGCCCACCTATGAGATGGTCAGACGATATTCGGAGGTTTGCCGGCAGACAATGGTTGAGGACGGCGCTAAAGCGGGATTGTGGTGGGGGACAGGAGGAGACTGATTATGATGAAGGGAATAAAAACAAATCATCTTTATTTTATATCTGAATATGGGCACTAAAATAGGGTGAAACATTTGGAATAACTACATTAAACCAACAATGGTAAAGTGCAGCCCTAAAATTGGAGCATTAGATTGTACTGCGAAGTTTCTTGAAAATGTATGAAGAAAATTATAATGATTTTCATAAAAATAAACTACTTTGCGTGACATCACTAGTTCTTCCGAATCAACCAATGATATTAGAGTTGTGATAGATTTCCGGTAAGTCAACTGGTGAATTAGCAGAACTTGTCAAGAAGGGGGAGAACTTGAGACGTCACAAGCAAGGTAATTAACAAAATACAAAACTTTAAAGAATCATAGCACTGATAATATGATACACAAATTTTAAAAAAATATTTGGCTTATTAACAAATTTAATAAAGCCACTGAACTTCCTCATTGAAGACATGGAGTGGATAAAGGTGTTATTTAACAAAAACACCTTTGTTCGCTCTCAAAATCTGTTTTCTGCAACTTTTTGATGGTGTAGTTGGCTGTATGCGAAAGGGCTGCATCAAATCTTCATTTATGTAAAAAACACGCATTTTTAAAAAATTGCGACAAAACCTTCACCCACTTATGTCTTCAAATTATAAAAAGTCATCGCTACACATAAGAAGTATGCTTTGAATTTAAAATTTACTTGTAAATTTTCAATACCAGATCAATTCCTTAGATTTTTCATTAAAAAAATCTCTAAATGCCTTCTTTTTTTGATCAAACAAAAATAGCTTACAATGGCCCTATGTCTTGTCTCGATATTATTTGTTTTAATAATGTTAAAAAATAAATTTGCCTCAGTCTTACAAGGGTATCAAAATATTTTGATTTCTCTTTAGTTCCTTTCAGATTATTCATACTTGATCTTAATGTTACATAATTTATCACAGAAATACACGTGTATGTTAGAACAGGTGTTGCAGAATAACATTGATTACAAAAGAAAAACTGATAAATCAACTGAATTGAAGTGGCTAGTGCATATGATTTTTTTCCATATAAAATGTTCAACATCTGTGAACATGTTATGTTTTCAATAGTCTATCATGCGCTCTATATTAATTTAGTGTGATTTGTTTGGAAATTCCAATAAATCAACTAAAAAATGCCTACCTGAAATGGTTGTTCATGATATTCTGAAAAATATAAAGGCAAAATTTTACACAATTTGTATGCAGATAAACACAGCGGCTAATTAATTTTTGGGGTGTTTTATCGATAATTATTTTTGCAATAAATTATTCAAAGGTGGATAAACGTGTGTAAAAGTACAGTACCTACACATTGATAGGAAGTTCAATCATAAACTGTTGGAAAAATATTACGGGGAATAAAGTGATGTTGCATATTTCCGAATTATTTTAGAGAGTACGTTTTCATCTGCAAACAACAGAAGACTGCATGATAATTGTTAACATTTATTTCTTCCACTTAGAGTCTTCCTTCTGATTTTATCACTAAATAAAAGATTTGTTTTCTATGTAATTTGTTTTCGGCCGATATTATCATGTTTTTGTAGTAGGCCTAAAAAAGGGGAATAAATCAAATTTATAAAGGTTGTAGTCTCATTCCCATTCTACAATTCCCCAACAAAAGAGTAAAATATACCATTTCAAGGCTAAGCAAGTAAAAAAAAATATCCATTAACATCCTATGATTATCAATTTATTACCATACCCTTCATACTTTATATGCCAAAAAGAGAAAAGTGAAGAACAGAGATAGACTTAATTTTTCCGTGAGTATTTCGTAAATTAAATCTGTAAATATCACATTTGATTGGCTACTGTGAGCTGACATTTTTTTTTTTTTTTTTCAAAATACAATTCCATGTTCACTTTGCCCAGCTAACAAGGGTACATACCCCGTTCCAAGCTAGGCAATTACATTTTAATATATTATAATAGTTAACAAATTAATATAGAGCACAGACAAACAAAATATAAACTTATTTGGATACACATTTTGATTCATATACATACAGACATACACATATATACACATGTACATACACACACACGTACATACACCCATGCGCATACACATACATACATTCATAAAAACATAGACAATTTATTTATGCGAAACTTCATGGTTGTCATCTATAAATATATACATTATCTAGCTATGTCCAAAATTATATTTTTTCATACAATATAAATAAATAAATATACTTATTACAATAGAAATAAGTCAATTAAAATATTTATTCCGAAAGGATTTTTGCTGCTTTGCTTATTTATATTTTTGTAATAATAACAGATTACAAGCAACACTCTCAGTAATCCTTTATAACCGTCCACAGCATGCGATTTACTCATAAAACACTAATTTTGAGAAAGAAATTAAGCACCAACTTTCAACATTTAAGTAGTAGGAATGCCTTATGGCCTGCCACTTTACACATAATCATTGTGCCTATGTTCGAACATCTAGATCTCTACAATTTTTTAAAGCCCTTTATATCCATAAATGAGGAAGTTCAGTGGCTTTTTTGCTTTTTTTTTATTTGTTAATAGACTATCAAACTAAGCCAGGAAACAATTTTTTAAAGTTTTGTAATTTTTTAATTACTCCACGTGTGACACACTAGTTTTCTTCATTGGTTGATTTAGAAGAATTTGTGACGTCATTTAAAGTCATCATCATTCCCTATCCGCACCTAATGGTGCATAGGGCACTGCATTGGTACACCAATCGCAGCGTATCTTGATCATTTTTATTACACGAAGGTAAGATGATCAGTCTTACGCTTCAGGTACACCAGTCCAGGGACTATGAAATATTCTAGTGTAAAAACCCTATTTTAAATAAATATTTCATATCAACCATGTCGGGAATCGAATCCGAGACCTCTTGCATGGCAGGCTAATGCGCTGGCTGTTGCACCACAAGGCCGACAATAAAAATTGGTTATTTAAAGTAGTTCATTTAATTATTTTTTTTCATACATTTTAGACCAACTTTGCAGCACAATTAAATGCTCTAATTTTTCCGCATTTAAGAAAACATTTTTCATGCATCTGATTTCCCATAGCGCTGAACTTCCTATTTCTTTGACTGTTTCGCGATACCATTTAGTCTGTTTGTTGATACTGTGGACAAATATTATCAAGATTTTATTTTTCTGGTCTAGATTATATGAATAGTTAAGTTACAAGGTTATGAAGCCAAATAATGCCCACTTTTATTCAAATTATTCAGTGAAAAAATCCTGCCAATACATCGTCTAATGAAATGTTTGACTAAGACAATGCATTGCAAAAAAGTCACCTGAGGCTTTTTGCAGGTGGAAAACCTGATGTAAATTTTTGGGAAAAACAGGGGAACAAAACCTTTTTATGAAAATAATTATTATTTCATGCAATTGTTTTTGGTAGTTAAACTTTTCAAAAATAAAGTAATTATTCACTACATCACATTTATGCAGAGCATCAGTATTTAAAAAAATACATAATAAACATACATTTTTCAGGAAAAAAATATTACCATCCAGCTTGTTGATGTTTTGTGTTCAGTAAAGGTTTTCTTGTTGTTTTTTTTCTCTTTTTATTTTGGATGTAAATGATTTTATAACACGCAGATCACTGAGTTATATTTGATCGTAGAATGAGGAAGTTCAGTGCTATGCAAATTTTGATATAAAAGTGTTTTCTTACACGCAGTCAAAATTAGAGCATTTAATTGTACCGCAAAGTTTCTCTAAAATGTATGAAAAAATTAATAAAAATGAACTGCTTTAAACGACGTCACAACTTCTTCTAAATCAACCAATGATAGAGGTGTCGTGATAGATTTCCGGGAGGCTTACCCACAAATCAGAACAACTCACCAGTGACCTCACGCGTGGAGTAACCAAACGTTGAGTATCACAAAACTTTTGAAAATCGTAGTAATACGGTACTTAAATTATTATTTTATTGGCTTAGTTTGATTAAGTCTATAAAAGTTATTTTGGTTTAGTATGTAAAGAAAAGAAAAAAATACCGGCGAAACTCCTCATTGTATTTAGGGAATAATTATATTTATAATTATGAAAAATTAGATCCCTTGATATGTATTTTATTTTGTGTATGGTGATTTTTCAAACTAACTACATAAAAAAGTTAATTTGTAACTATACGTATTGGAATCTGTCTATATATGTGTAATATACATAATATGAATTATAAATCTACAATTTAGTTATTCAATGCCATTTTATTAATTATGTGCATATTTTTATTCAAAAATTCCACTGAAAAGATTTCATTCATTGCTATTTATGAAATATCATACGATAATAATCGAACCATACGAGTATTGTATATAGTCTATTCCAGCATTTTTAAGTGAGTATCAAAAAATATATAAAATCAGTGAATCAATTATTTTAGTTGAAAGATTTCTTACCTCTGAGTCTGAGTCATAAATTGCAGAGTGATGCAAAGTCATCGAAGCCTCTGAGTTATGAGATTCTAAATCAAGAAAATTAATGACTGTCTGGTCGGAGTGTAGGCTGTATAAACACTACTGTCCGCTGTATAATACGCTATCATTAGTCAACCAAATTACAGGTTGCGAGTTGGGGATAAACTTTGGGAATTTACGAGATGGGCGGCGACCAGACCAAACCGTTTATGCATTATTATAGTTTACAGTATATTTTGTCTAGACCAGGTTAAATAATGTTGTGTTGCAATATAAACATCTTGCATTATGGATCTTTGATTAGCTCTATTCAGACTATAAAACGTAATGAAATTAAATGCATAAAATATGGTTATCTCACAAACATCATCATAAATATTATCACTTGAATATAATACTTTAATTTTTAAAAAGCAATTTTGGTATTAAAAATGACATTCTGCCTCGTCAATTTTTTAATTAATAGAAGTGAATTAGAATATTTGATTTATCCAAATATTTCAATTTTGAGACCATATTCTTTTAGGCGTAAATAACAGTGTTGGAAAACGGAAAATAAATTGTGGAAGAGCGGAGTTCGTATCTCGGAACTCCTGATCTGGAGTCCACGACTCTACTCACTCACTCACCTTATTACCTTAGTAAAGTGCGTTTTGATTCTCCACACGATTACATCAGCTGTTCAATTGAATGCATCAATTTATTGATATGTAACATAATTTAAAAGTAAACATACTAATTATCAATTCGCGTCCCTGTAAAATACAATTCCACTCATACACGCATGCTGATTATTCAAACTTTGGACAAATAAGCATTGTTCAATTTGACGTTTTTCTTAGATTTATTTGGTCCCTACATCCAGCAGCATACTATAAATATTATATAAAAGCCTTCTCTCATTTTTTGTTCACATCAAATAATCTTTTTCTTAATTATATTGTATACGTAATTACGTATACAATATAATTAAGGACATTTTCATTAGTCCTACCACTCCTACCGCATATTTGCAAGAGATTATAGCTTTCTACTATTTCAATATTACACTTCAATATAAAGTTAAAAATTTAAAACATATTTTTTCAACAGAGACGAAGCTGTTAAAAATCTGGGAGTCTAGGCACAGATCTTATGATCTGTCATCGGCTGGGTTAAGTGATTACTTTACACACTGTGTAACAATAACCATTCTGCCCTTGTTTGAAAATCAACATTCTTTCATCTGTTGATTGCTGTGAAGTTAAAGAGCTGAAAATTTTATTGCAGTGGATGAGATACATCGAACTGAATTATTTCACCCACCAGGCAATGCCTGAAAATACCTTTCATAGGAAGTTGACTTCCATATTCAATTATGGCATTTTTTAATTCTCTAGACATGCGTGGTTTGAATATTACATTTGCATGCGTGTTGGCCCGCCATAGAGGATTAAAGTATGAAAAAAAACTAGCGACCTCTATTGTTGGGAAGGCATATGTTTTTCTCAAATATATACTATTATTATTGCCAAATGGCAAAAGTTACCACAGTAAAATGGCTAATTGCAGTATCCAAAGCTGTATATATTCCTAGGAAAAAATAAGGTATGTGAAGTAAAACAGCGGATGTATGTTAATTAATTTATTGAAACGATCATACAGTTATGTATCCAGTCTTTGTCGATTGTTACTAAAACGGTTCGTTCCATTATTCTGTTTAGCATTTATATATTTGAATAAACATATAATCGGAATACACAAATTGATGCAAAAAATATTTATGATTTATAGTCACCTTAGTTTTATTTCAAACTGATATTTTGGTTTATAACAAAGACTGCGTTGACGATAAACAGAATATTGGGATTCACCCCACATTAAATAAATTAAATAATGCGATATTTATAAATTAAATCAATATACAATTAAGTCATATACATGGATTAAAAATTATAAACACATAAAATCTACAGTAAAATTGTACAAAGTATAAGAAAAAACATCTGTAAGAAAAGTATAACTATATCTGTACTAAGCTTTATTTTAGGAACCAAAACAATAATAATATAAAACTACAGGAATTCAATTTTAAAAGGGAAGCTTTGATCTGACATTTACATTCTTATACCACATTCTGAAGTTGCAGTTATATAAACAACATTTTGTCTGAAAGTTCCATATGTCTGTCACATAATATTCATACCTTATTATTTTTGTGTGTCACAAACACATTTTTCAGAATTATCATTATGATACAAATCATTGAAAGTTTTATTCATATGTTAGTCACACAATACGATCATCATTGTGATGTTTCCAGTGCATGTTTTATGCACTCGTTTGTTACACGATATTCACAATACAAAGATACAAACCATGAAAAGTTTTATACATATGTCTGTCGCATAATTGTTCACACAATTGTTCAAGTGATATAAATCATTGAGATGGAGTATATCCCATTATTTATATCACTTTTACTGTTCACAATCATTGTTGCGATTTAAACCACTGCGACAAATATTTTTTAACAGTTGCTACATTAAATGACTAGTTTCAATTTAATAGTCATTATTTGGTGGGTTTAAGACTAATAATTTTACATCCAAATCAAAACAACAAATCTTAATTTGCATTCAATCCTTCTAATAAGGTTGTCATCCTAAAATCTTCCTCGGACAAGTCGTTCGTAGATCTAAGATTTTATTCTATATGAAAAATAATATCGATGGTTTATTTACTTACAATTAGTACATAACTTGTTCGAAAATTTTCAATTGAATTTAAATTGCATTTACAGTAAAAATATTGATCGAAATAATTACGGTTTTCTCAGAGAAAGCTGAGGATTGAGATTAGAAAGACTTAAGGTCCTAAAGATGACACACAAAAGAGGTTTTATTAACACTGTTCGAAACATTTTCATGTAATGCTTTTTAAATGTCTATAAAATTTTTGTTTTACTTTATTACAGCGAATACGCAGTTAGTAATTCTGCCATTAGAAGTTAGGACACATTACTTAATGTTGTTCAGTAAAATGATGATCCTTGGAAATGTAAACATTAACAACCTTTTTCTATAGTTAATTCCAATAAACTTAAGTACATTATTTTGAGATTCTTGTACCACAAACTACTAAGATTATGTTTGCGGTTTTACAAATTACACTATACATCAAAAATTCATATTTACAAAACGTGAAATTTAGAGAAGGATAATACTGAAAAGTCTCATGCAGTAGAGAAAATTTATACAACGAAGACAGGCTCAATCTATGGCATTTTAATAGGTTTATTCAAAGGAAAACAGTAAACGAATGGTGGAATGAAAGTAACGAATGGATAGAAGTGTTTACTTATTACCTCGAAGTGAATTCACGAAATAAGTTGATCACAATATTATCCTAGAATTCACTATTACAAACTACTTAGTTGAATATGAACTATTGGCAATAATTGTACACAGTATAAACACATCTCCTAACGACTAATAAATATGTTATTTACCCCAGATATTACAAAAACAAATAAGAGAATAGAAAATTGATAGCGCCTTTCGCAGACAGGAAATGTGGAGTAAAGTCATTAATCTAACATTAAAATTAAGCATAATGCTGTAGATATCGCAGTCTGGGATCAGACTACATTACTCGATGTTACAAATGAAGCTTTCGACCTTGAGATTGGACTGCATTTTTGACTAGAGGTCAAGCAGAGATTCCCAGAACATAATATTCTCCGCATCGCAAATTGATATCTTTTTTGTTCCACACTTTGGACTAATACGCGTTCACATAGTGGGGCACAATTATGTCAAGGATTTAGGAACATCAACCGATGAGTTATAATGTTCATTTAATTGTGATGGATCGGGCTCCAGACGGATGGGAATATCCGAGGTAAACGTTAATTTAAACTATCTCAACACGACGAAGAACGCACATAGACTTTACCTAAATGTAAATAGACATTATCAGACATAATTATCTCCATATTTTGGTACCTACAATATTAAAACGTAGTACAATTAAGGTGCTAGAATACACGTGGAATATATCGATACACGAGAGAATGACACTTACAGCCTAAACAATAAAATTAACATAATTAGTTAGAAAATTCGTGGACCCGTAAATAATGATTTGTTTGGAAGTATTCTCCTAATAAATGCTACCGTATTGACTAACTTGTCAAATGTATCCGATGAACATTTGAGATTTTTATCATAAATTTATGTTCTAACTAGTCAAAGTCATGTCAGTTCATGACACTAAAACATTTCATAAATAGATTTTTTTTACAATTTTCTTTTTCTTAATAGTTATACATCCTAATAGAAGCTGCACAAGTAGACGTACACGTACACATCTGGTCGCCATGCTGCGCTACAAATTCCAATATATTATATTATGCACATATATTATAATATAATAAAATGATCATGTTACAATTTGGAACAAGAAGTACATGAATTATGTTACCTAAACATGTAAATTTGAATTATCTATTACGAGAAGATTTATTTAAATTTTGTCGGAACATTGACTTTAATAATCTATAATATTAAGCACATCGACATTCAATTCTTTGTCTATTATATTTACATACACAAAAGTCATTGTATGGATAGAATTACACGATAGTTTAGGAAAATGCCAGTAAAATTTAGCCTATCTATTATAATATTTTATTTTTCAGGTTGATTAAGGTACTTTCAAAATAATTATTTACCATTGATAATAACGATACGTATTCATAGAACTTTATTTTTCTTATATTTTTATCATAAATACCTAAAAAATTAAAACATATTACAATTTAGGTCGAAGAATATAAATTTAGTAATAAGTCTGTAATAAAAACACAGAAGCATTAGGAAATTAAAGGAGATCATAGCTTACTGCTTTGAAGTCGAATTGATAACTGAATCAATCCGAGATCCTGTAAACTATGTAGGTAAGTTATAGTAAAGTTTAAATTATTTAAAGATTTATGCTAATTGTAACAATTGTAATCTCTAATTTTGAATGATGAGAAAGCAATGAAAAACTACTGAATACTTTTTTTTATTCGCTTGAGTAACATTTAAGCTTTACTGATATAAGAATTGAAACAAATCAGTACAATATATGTTTTTTATTATATTATTGAAGCAAATAAGTAAAAATAAGCTAAATATTAATGGATTCATATTATCTGACATTAGAAAAAAAAGAGTACCGTTGAAATGATCGTTGAAATATTAAATAAAGGTTTTGCAGCCAGAACAAATGATTACTTCATAATATCATTATGATATTTCTAGCAACATAAGTATCAACTCCATACAAATCATTTTTTGCTCACTATTATAGTCGCGTATCTACTGCATCATTAAAATAATTATTCCGCTGCATGACTTCAAAAAACTAAAACAAAAAAGAAGGACGTTTGTCATCTTCTGATGCAAATGTGTTTCGTGCAAATATTTATTTTTAACTGATGTTGAATGACATAAAAACTTGTTAATTTTTGTAGGTGTGAATACTACAGTACAATACAACTAATAAAGTCTGCCCAAAAATATAAACCTACCTATAAAAAGACAATAATTTGATCGGTGGTCCCTACATAATATGTGAAAATGTCATTTTTTAAACAGTTTGCATAATTTATTTATACACTCATTGATAAAATGTGAAAATTGACATAGTTAGATGTAAATCCCTAGATAGGGCTATTTAAATATTGGCTCTTGAGGTTCTCAGATTATTTATTTTGATTTACTCGAACAAATATTACATTCCTTTGAGGTTTTTATAGATTGATTATAACCATTAAAAAATGCGTAAGTTTATGAACATAGGGGAAAAGAAGGACACTTGATCCCTGGGGAGACTTGTTCATCTAGCAATATCTCTTAAATTCATGTTAATTTTCTTCCCATGCTGGCAACACTTGCTACTCGATATTCACCATAAACGTTAGAGTCCGTTTAGAGCTGTAAAAATCAACCGAGCGAGGGACACGTCTTGACTGAACTGTTTTTTCCAATTTGGAAACAATTTTTCTCAATCTTTTAACTTCGGTATATGGTTTTTACATAAACCTGGTTTTTACGTATTTAATTAATTTATGTGTATATATTTCAGATCTATTTTCTGTCAACAGTTGCTGAATCTTGTTTGTAATTACCATTTCAAGTGAACAAAATGAACTACTGAGGATTCCTTTTACTATGGGACACTAGATCCTAGAGGCATTTCAAATAAAATTAGCCAGAAAATGATATTTTGATTTTCTATTGTTCCAAAATTGATCATTAATATTAAAATGGTTCTAGTTTAATAGTTAATCAATAAAAAAAAGGTATAAAAAAAAACAAGGGGCGGATAAAAAAGACAAAATAAATCATTTTACTTTAAATTATCATTTCAGCATTAAAAAAAAAAGGTTTAAAGTTAACAAACTTTTTTGGTTACTATTAAACTAAAGTTATTTATGACTCTCGTGGTATGTTTAATAAATTTTCCATAACTATATATAGGGACCAAATCACCCTCGGGGGGGGGGGGGGGGGAACAAGTCACCCTCATTGCGGGCATATTGATTCCTTTTCCCTTGCATTACATTTTATTTAACATGTTTTTTTATAAAAAACTGTTATCCACATTGGTAATTGCCGATGAACGGCAAAATAAATTTCCCACCTATTGAGTTACAAAGAAACTACAATAGGAGAAAAGTTATAACAAAAATACTGAAACGGGGATCAAGTGAACGTAGTTATACAGAAAACAGCCAGCCATAGAAAAGTGAAACTGAGATAATAGCACCTTTGTGAAAAGAGTGAATAATCAAATCTACACAACAGTGGAATGTTTTTGGCTATGACAAATGTTAAACAATAAATATATTGATTAAAATTATTATTTACAATTCTTGATATAATTCCATTGTAGTGATGTAATAACTTATATTTCCATATAAGTAATTAATTAAAAATACTTGATCCACTTCCAATTATTTGTTTCACCAGCAATATTGCGTATTGTATCTCTTTCAACTTATTTTAAATGTGCCTACACTTAAGATAATATTAAGTTTTATATAAATTATCCTTATACCATATAATATTCACCAGTTTTAATATGCCCATTAGAGGGTGAAAGCGCAAATTGATCAGACAAATAAATGGAAGTGAACCAAGTATTTTGAATTAATAACTTAAATGTAAATATAAGTTATTGCATCATTACAATGAATATATTAGTTTTTTTATACTACAAACAAGAACCAAATTGTGTATTTGACCAGTTTTAATGTTTTTTAAAGTACCATAAGATTTTTCTAGTGCTGTGGGTGTTTTCGGCAAATTGAGAAATGCCGTTTTTGAGATCGACACTATTTTCAGAAGGTGATTATTACAGTTTTTGTATGAAAGCGGTCTGGCTATTTTAGCAAAACATAGAATTGACCCTACTGAACCCGATAACACCAGTATCCCATTTTTTCAAAATTGTGTACGCCACGGCTGCTTTCTGCATAACTACGTTCAAGTGTCTCTCTTTTCCCCTAATTATCAGGTAGTTTAGTAAACTTATATCATATTTATTTTATTCTGAAGTAATAAAAATTCATTGTTACTTTTTGCTCACGATTGGTATGAAAATAATTTTCATATGTGTTTAAAATATAAATGCTAATTGTTTTAGTTTGTAAAATCAAAAGACAGTATGTGTAACAATATAAATTAAGAAAAAAAGCGTTTTGGATGGATTATGATTACAAGTATAATAATAAATAATTCAATTCTTTGCTCTCCTCCGATCGGAACTACGATACTTCTTCTGTTTCATCGTCGATGTCTTCATTCGAAACTGTGTTCATTTCATCCAGATCAACTGTAAAATAATTTATCTCATTAAAGGTTACATCATCATCAATGACAGAATTTTATAACTGGTAAATCTAAATATAACAAAATGACAATTATTTCATGTACAATAAGTACATATTTAGTCTACCACAGCGGAGCAGTGAAGCGATGTGTGTTTTTAGTGTGAAGAAGTCTAGGAAAGAGGTCGGGTGGGTTTGTGGAAGGGATGCTGGTCTGAGACATTATAATATACCTGTAGCTCAATCACAAATAACTATCGACGTGCTTATAAGCGACGTGTAAACAATTTCTCACCATGGTTGTTTATCGTATTCGCGATTACAATGTAACATCCGTAAACACCTAACATTAAATGTCAAAATATTTACGTTTCGTGACGTATAATCCTGCTGCGCAATCATATATTTAAATTTCACCGGCGTAAATATGGAAAATATTCCAAAACGGCTATTTTTATTTATTATTTATCATACTATTCATTGCATTTAGCCGGTGGTTAGCAAGCCAAATGTCAAGAAAAGCAGTCGCCATAGTAATTGTAATTTAATTTTCACTTTTTTGTATTAGATACTCCTTACTATTTTGTAATTTTTATAATAAACGCCGACTTTTCGCCAATGAACTGTTTTTGTTTACGAGGAAAAAAAAAACAAACCGTCACGAGTGTTGGCTTAGAGATTACACACGCGTTGCTTATGACTGCGATAACTTAAGCATATTTATTATTGTTCATTGTGATCGCTCAAATGATTAGCATGTTTTTAAGCACGTCGATAGTTATTTGTGATTGAGCTACTGGGCCTCGATTATGATGGGAAGATAAAATTTATCTACAAAGTAAAATTAAGTTTTCTGTATGAAAAATAGAATCAGTTAACAATTTTTTTTTCTAAACACGTTCAATTATCGGTTACCGACGAAGATACTTTGAATTTTCATACAAATATCCACACTTTCGTACATAAATATCGATATTAGTTTATACCATCTCAGTATATACCGATGAAGATAGCCGTTTATAATCGCGGGCCAGGGCTGGTATTCAGAACGCATTTACAGCGCGCTGTAAGGCGTATTTAGTACGTAAAAACGCGCTACACAGGCTATAATTGCGTTCGGAATACCAGCTCAGAAGGTGCGCAGAACCAAGTTCGCGTACATCATACTGTGTTCGAAAGTCTGCCAAACGCCCCCCCTCCTACCCGACATGTCACCTGCGCGCATGCGTGAAGTGGCCGCGTAATGTTGCCAGACCGTGAACAATATATTATCATAACACAAATATAAGAACATTTTGTGTTATGTTATTTTATGTTTTACCATAAAAAATACTTGACCGACTGGACTATAAAAAAACAGGTGCTTTTATTAGGCAAACGCAACAATAATAATTAAATAATCATTTTTCAGTCAGTTTCAACCCCTTTTCAGAAAAAAAATAAAAACTTGTTATTTGTGATATCGTTTCCTGATACTAAAAGTGATATTTTTTAGATGTAATTGTTAGAAGTACCTACCATAATATGTGTATTACATGATTTGTAAAATTTGTCTGTTAGTAAATAGTAATGAAGAGTTAGCCTGTAAATAGACCTTTTATTTAAGTATAATGTACAGCGCCCTTGAAGTGATTACTCACGAAAACGGCGCTATAAAAATTGTCGAAATTTATTAGTAGTTAAGTGAATTAATACCTTTTAATATTATATTAAGTTTTTCTTTATAGGCAGTCGAAGATAACTCCGTTAACTTTTCATGGGGCCCAGGGAGACTTAAGTCCTCAGATGCGGTATGCGGAGAGCAAGTTAATCTAGAATTGTTGTATCGTCCAGGCTATTCACGGAGCTGGGACAGGACAATATTGTCCCGTCTCGCGATGACGGGAATGCAATAAGGTTTAAAGTCTTACCGGAGCCGCAGGAGCCGGCGTGTCGCGTCTCGATGACGTAGCCCGTGGCGCACGCCTCGCGCAGCATGTGGCACCAGGACGGGTAGGTGTGGTTGTTGCTCGCGCACAGGGCCAGGCGCGCGCGCGGGCAGCGCGCGCCGCACGTCACGCAGCGCGGCGCGCCCGTGCGCGCGTCCAGCAGGCACGCCTGCCGCGTGCGGCACCGCACGTTCCGGCACGACGCGCGCGCTGCAACAAACAAATCGTACAATATGATACGGAATATATTAAGGATATTTATCAATAAATTATTTATTGATTTTTTTCAACGGCTCATGCCTTTGGCTAGTATAAAAAAATATAATTCAAAAACAGTACGAACACTTCGTGTATATAAATAACATACAGAATAATATGTGGAAAACTATAATTATAATCGGCCTATAATTTGTTGCAGGAGTTCTCCCGATAGATTTTGAGATAAGAGACGCAGTGGTAAAACGCTCTGTGAGGAGAGGAGAGAATATGGAATACTTTGGTGTTGAGCTGCGCCCTTCCGAGACAATATTTAGCGTACTGTGTGATATTATGCGAGGCGTAACTCTCAATCAATGGCAGAATAGATGGGAGATGGTATGTACGAGGAGATGGATGTAGTCTTTTTTACCTTCCGTCAGACACAGGATGTGTAGTAAGTTCTTGGTGTTTGACCATCATACCGCGCGAATGGTTTCGGGACATGGGGAGTTTAGACAAGCTTCATAAACTTGGACTTGCCCCTGTCTCGAGCTGTGCTTGCGGAGATAACCATCAATCGGCCGAACACATCCTGTGGCACTGTGTGCTATTGGATGATGCCAGAGATGAGATGCTGAATGGTCTGACAGGGGTCATGCGACCAGCGTGGAATGTGGATCTGATGGGCAACAGTACGAATTTTGCACTCTTCCGTCAGTTTGTCCGGACTTGGGTATCGCGTTGGGAGCTCCGCAGATGCGCGGACGCCTAGGTGGGTAAAATATGGTGGGACAGGCAACTGTTCCCGTGGGATGCTCATTCAGTTGGGACCGTGCTTCCTTCCGAGCGGAATGCACACGTTCTTTTGTTTTGTCCTCCCCTTGCGGGGGTGGTATTCGGATCCTCTGCCCCCGACCACCCAAGTAGTCCATTATTCAAAGCCGTTCTCTCATTGTAAATATCCGTGTTTTTGCTTATGTTTGTTTTATTACTATAGTTTTCAGAAATTGTTTTTGTATATTTGGATACGTTTATTTATGTAAATTGTTTGTGTAAACACATATTTTTTTAATAAAAAAAATAAAAAAACAGAGGCATTGAGGTCAGGCCTTTGTCTATACATTCTCCTCCCCCCTCCTTAATATGCATAGAGTTTGTATTCCTTAGGAATATTTATAGTAACTTTCCTCTATGTGCAGCTGACAGAGAGGCCCCCAGGACTCTATAACAGCCGCGGGTGGATGGTGGGCTTAAGGATCTCCCCTCAATGGCCTATAATTTGATTATAAAGAAGCTATCAGATACTGTAAAATTGCCAAACATGTATCTATCGTATTTCAATAGACATATGTTTGGCAATTCTGAGTCAGACAGTTCGTTTTCACTTTAAAGACAATTGAAGGTAACTCCTTTAACTTACTTCCCCCTATACTCGGGCCCCAGGACGATCAAGGATTAAGGGCATATAATATTCCCCAGAACCAGTGAAAAGGTGGTTTAAACTCACTTTATATTTAATAAAATATACAGCCTTCTCATTCCTCATTTCTCACTCCTGCCCCAGCCTCTGTCTATCGTCTGCCGCAGCACCTCAAACTGTGCATCCTGGATTTGTAATTTGTCTTCCATTATTCGTCTCACATTTTGTTCAGTTCAGCGCCACATTGATTTATAAATCAAATTTGACAAAATCAACGTTATATAATATATAGATCTCACTAAAACTCGGATTCACGATCAGTCTGGCGGCTGACAATCCTTTACTAATTACAGTCCTTCCTAGAACTCGGTAGAAATTGATTCGGTCATTTGAGAAACCCCACAAGTCAGGTTTTTGGCGGATGTGACTTTGACTTGAAACGCTCTTCATTCCGTTAAAAAAAAACAACGCTTTATTTTTATTTTTTCAATAAAAACCTTTATTAGTGTAAAAAAACAAAACATGCAGTAAAAAAATGGAACAATTAATGTTGAACTTGCCAAAAAAGAGTCTGGCAAGTTTTTGGCAAGTTTACAATTTTTTTTGTTATTATAAAAAAAAATTCGTTAAAAGCCCTTTTTTATTTTAGTAAGATTAGAAATATTTCATTCAAAATAATATAAAAAACTGTTTGTCTGCGTTTACTAAAAAGTTTAGGCTGACAGACTAATGGGGGTTTCTCAAATGATTATCTCAAATTATGAAGTTTGACTTTATTATTTAGGCTTAACTGGACAATTCTCAGAACCAGGCGACTCTGGTCGTGGTTTGTACTTATAACCATACACATACATGTTATCAATGGATTTCTATAGTTGTATCTTAAAATCATAGTAAATCAATTGTACTTATTTATCATTATCATATGCTGGTTGCCACAACAACATAACAAAGCTATAATTTATTGGTTATTGTAAACACGCGGTCACTTAAACCCCCGAAGTTGCAAAATACAGTAAATAGCATAATTCAGATTCAGTGCGTCTATTTTCAAGGGTAAAATATCCATTTCGTTCGGCAGATTGGCTGTAAGTACAAAGCGTTTTATTGTTTTTATAATCTAGGTATTAAAAAAAATTTCGTTGAACATTTTCAATCCTTTCTATGTTTGTTATGTATTGTGGGCTCCACACAACGGATGCAAACTCCAAATTACTGCGTACAAAAGTGTTGTATAAAGTTTTTAATATATTTGGTTTTTTAAAAGGTTTGGAAATTCTTAACATGAAGCCCAGCATTTGGTTACCCTTTTCAACAGGATGGGCGAATCGTCCACTATAAGCAATTATGCACAGCTTACAATTATATTTAATATTCGATAATAATGTTTTTAAATAACTGTTTATGGGAAAATAAATAAAATAATTGATATTTATTATAAATCGCCACCGTTATATATTCCTACAAAAAATATCTGTTAAGTGCGCTTTTCAGTAAACGATGAAATTAGCCGATTGTCTTAGCTTATTACTGCACACAAAAATTACACTATATTTTAAAGATATTATTTTGAGATCTCTATTTGGAAACTAGTATTTCGAATATTATATCTGAAGGACTATTTTTCTTTATTATGATACCGTTGACATATTATGTGTCATATATTACATAGGACACGTGGCGTTCGAAGTGGCTATTTTTAGCATTATTCATTTTTGTAATGTTGACATTACAATCACGGAAATATCTGCTGAATATCATTGTAGTATTTTTTTTAATAAACTTTTGTACAAGCGCTGTTTTAAAATGGTTTAGAATAAAGCTATATATATTTTAATATATCGCGAAGATAATAAAATAGCCATTTATAATTACATTACTTATATATTATGTACTTTGTAGGTATAAATTCACGAACATTTTTTGTAGATTGCCTATAAAAAAATCACCACAACACCGCAACGCGCGGATGTTTTTAGCACAGTAAGTGAAGGGTTAATGTATGATATCAAGTAAGCTATGTATTTTGAGAAGTCCCGATCTCAAGTCTAGACACCAACGTCAGGATATAAACATAAAACTCATTATCATAATCTTTCCGTCCAGAGGGATGATTCGAGGCTGAAGTAAATCCGAAGAGATTTCAATAAAATATATTTTACGATATAATCCAACGACCCAAAGAGATAAAATAAGTACCTTACTAACTATTATTAAATTTAGACTCAGTATATTTTTTACAGTTAATTTAGGCGTAATCTAGGCGGAGGGATATTGTAATTAAAAAGGGATTAGGGGTTGTTCGAATATAATAGAATATAAAGTTTTACTTTCAATTTATTTTCATTCGCTATCGTATTGTGTGCCAGCAATATATTCATATATTCACGTCATATTACATATTATATTATAGTTGTGTCCTGGTTACAGGGCAGACTTTCTGCCAAACAATATACGCGAGGGAGTATTAATTATTATATCATTAATTAATACACCTGACGCTCGACACGGGGGGTATATTCCACGCAGAACCGTGTACAAAAAACCGTGTAAAAAAGTTTTTTTTGTATTAAAATCAGTGAGGAACTTAGATGTTGAAAGAAGAGTGAATGCGGGCAACAAAATGAACGGAGCACTAAGCACAGTAATTTCCAATAAAAATATGTCGATCGAAGCTAAACTGGCAGTGCACAACGGAGTTTTTGTCCCAACACTTATGTATGGAAGTGAAACATGGAACTGGCAGAGGAAGAATGAAAGCCTAGTGAACGCGGTTGAAATGCGATCTCTTAGACGAATGTGTGGGAAATCAATGTATGACAGGGTTACAAATGATGAAATCAGGTCGTAATCGAGAGTGTAAATCTGAGTCAAGTATAATTGATAAGATTAAGAAAGGGTCTCTGAGATGGTTTGGTCACGTAGAACGAATGGACGACGAGAGAATGGTAAAACAAGTATATATGGCAAAAATGAACGGCAACGTTAGACGAGGACGACCAAGGAAGACGTGGCATGATCAGATAAACCAAAATCTTAAGTCCGGTCATGTCAAAAGCAGACAGAACCGAAGGGCATGTATGACAAGATGTATGAATGCGGAAGAGGCTAGGATTGTATGCCAGGATAGACGTGTGTGGCGGTCCATTCTCTCTGCCCACTCCTACGGGGAAATGGCGTGATGGTAGTAGTAGTAGAGGAACTTTAGTGTTTTCTTCATGTTTTTTTTTTGTTAAAATATAACTATCAAACCATGCCTAAGTGATGTCATACCAAATGTGCATAAACGGGTATGTTCATTGTCTGATATTAATAATACTAGTGAATAATCTTTGTTGCAATTTCGAAAGTATTTTGTTTTAATGCCATACTTTTAAATAAAATAAAGGTACGATAAATAGGTCATGGGCTCTGCAAATGGGCCGACTTCCGTATTTCCTTTATTTATCATAAAATGCTCTTCATCTCTGTTGTAATTTGTAATAGTTTGGACGGTATATTCTCAAATAATATCATTTGAATTTATTTATTTAATTTTACAATACGCCCAAGGGGCATTTACAAAAAATATGCAGGTAAGTACAAAACATAGTAAGTGGTAATTTAAAAAAAAAACAACGCTTTTTTGTATACATCTCGAAACAATAAAAAGCATACTGCTATGTAAAACAAAAAGTGAAACTTTACATAGTAAAAAAGAAAAAAATATGGATTTAAGAAAAGTGATTGAATTAAAACGCAAATTGTAAATAACTTGTAAAGAATTCAAACAAAAAAAAAATATACATAAATACATTAAAAAAAAATGGTATAAACAAATTAATGATAAAAACAAATACTAAAAATTAGTTTACAGTAAGTATATATAAGATATATTATTGCAACAGAGAGTGAAAACATTTTTGAGCAGGGAATATGAGAGTCTAGGCATTTACAGGGCATACGACCTGTCATTGGCTGGTTTAAGTGGCCACTTACACACTGTGTAAAATTCACCATTCTGCCTTTTCTTGAACATCCATATTTTCTCAACTCTTTCATCAGTTGACTTTTGTGAAGTAAAAGGGCTGAAACCTATATCGCGCGGGTGAGATTCATCCGGCTGAACCAATTCACCCACTAGGCAACGCCTAAAAACAATTTTCCAATTTTTTATACTTTTTTTACCAGGTAGTTAATTAAACAATGTTTTGAGTATGTCCAATTGCCTGCAGACTGGCTGGATTGTCTCCCTCGGGAGTTGTTCATACTTAAATTTGTTGCAACAGAGAGGGAAAACATTCTTGAGAAGGGAATATGAGAGTCTAGGCATTAACAGGCTTTCCCCCTCTGTTGCAACAAATTAAAATATAAACAACTCCCTAGGGAGAAAATCCAGCCAGTCTGCAAGCATTTGGACATACTTAAAACATTGTTAATAACATTTATTCTGCTCTAGATTATACTACGTATTCATTGAGTAACAAATGTGTATTATATAAATCTATAAAGGCGCTGCCGGTTCGCGGAATTTGTGGCTCTGTATCATTTCGGAACAAAGAAAAAGTGATAAATTCAAAATTTTATTGGAACATGGTTTTTACACAAGATTCACACTAAATGAAGGTTTAGTGATTCCAAAGACAAGCAACAAATATGGGAAAAGAACTCTAAAATATGTGGTTCCAGTTATGTCCAATTTGTTACCAAACAATCTTAGAAATGGCACTACCAAAAGTGACAAGGGCAAAATAATAGACTGGCTATTCGATCAGGAGTTTATATATTAATAAAATTGAATATTTGTAAATATAGATTTATATAAAACAGAATTTATAATTATGCAATATTCTCATGGATATTTATGTGTATATGTATGTTCATATGTATGTATGTGTATATATGTGTATACCAGTGGCGAGCCGTGATTTATTTTATAGGTAATCTATTAAAAATGTTCATTAATTTGTACTACATATAAGTACTTACGTAATTATAAATGACAATTTTTTTGTAATTCTGTGAAAATCAACTCAAATAACAATTATTATTAACCACGCGATAAACGTAGTTTTATTCTACACTATTTTAATACATTACTTGCATAAAAGTTTATTAACAAATACCACAATGATATTTCCATTATGATCTGTCATTGACAGTACTGTACTGTCAAGACTTGAGCACCGGCCGATTTCTTTTAAAATGAATAATTCCTAAAACGGCCACTGGGAACGCCATCTGTCCTATGTGATACATAATATGTCAACGGTATCCCATGAAAGAAAAATAGTCCTTCGGAAATAATGTTCGAGATACTAGTTTCCAAATAGAGAATCTTCTAAAAATATTTGTAATCTGCAAGTTTGTTTTAGTACTAAAAAAGCCGACTTGGGTTAAAGACGAAAAATACAGTGTACTTTTTTGTATGGAAGAATAAGCTGAGGTAATCGGCTAGTTTCATCGTTCAGTAAGAATAGGCTGGGCGCTGGCGCTGGGCGCGCTTCATAGAAATTTTTTTTTAGAAAGATATAAACGGTGATTTATAATAAATGACAATTACTTTATTTTTTTCCCATAAACATGGTTACTATTTAAAGTCAAATATAATGGTAAGCTGTGCATAATCGCTTACTTTGACGATTCGCCCCTGGTGTATACATATATGTCTATATGGATATGTATGTGTTTAGGTAAGCCGTTTCTAAACGGCTCTTCCTAAAGAGTTCAGTGACATCACACGTACAAAGGAATCTTTATATATATAATTCCTCTGTACGTTTGATGTCACCGTACTCCTCCTAAACGATTTAACCGATTTACGTGCGGTTTTCAGAGAAATATAGATCTTTCCGCTGTGCGTGTACGTAGATATTAAAATCTTCAATCGAATATGTAAAAAAGAAGCTAGGAGCATAAATGTTTAATGCATCGATCTACCAGGGTTGCATTCGAGGAGAATGCATTTGTTGTTTTTTTGTGTATAAAAAAGTTTGTTTTTGAATGTTCACAAACAGCATTTGTTTTTTGTGTATCTCAATATTCTTTCATTAAATTCCTTATAATTTCTACCCATTTGTTTCTTTTTATTGGATTTTTGGTAACACTAAAATAATATTATACATTAAAATAATACATTTAAAAAAATCGTATTCCTACATTAGTACACCCTTTTGTTGGTGAGACGACCGGAGTTTGACGTTTTCAAAAAGAATGCTGTATATGAAAAAAACATTTATTTTTTGTTTTGGAATTTAACCATAATCAAGTACCTAGGTACCTACTTAAATGAAATATTTTAATATTATTAATTTTAAGTTTTGGAATTTAATCACAAACAAGGGGGGCTATACTATATTACTAAAGACATTGACAATATTTTGTACTTTTTGTAATTAATAAAATGAGGAGGTTTGCTAGGGGAAATTGGATGTAAAAATATTTTTTCCACGCGGTAAAAATTAGAGCATTTAATATTGTACGACAACATTTTTGGAAAATGTACGAAAAAAATAAAAACGAACTGCAGTAGAAATCCAATTATCCGTACTCCGGCTATCCGAATTGCTGATAATCCAAATAGCTTTTAGAATTTCAGAATTTTTTTAGACGGAAACGTACCTACTGGAAACGCAAAATAACGACTCGGCTCCCCAAAAACGGGTGATGACAGTCAAACAGCTTCTATTGACCGAGATGTTCAGTAAGCAATGACTTTCATTTACAGTACGGTATGTACATTCTGTACTAATATTTAGCACTTGTAACTACGTTTGGCATGTAAAAGTGCTGCCTTTTCATTTATTTAATTAAAAGCTCATTGTTACTTTTTAATAATTCATTTTCATTTTCAACAGATATACAGATTTTTAAAATTATTTATTCATTCAAACAAATACATAGATTTTACAAAAATAATACAATAATAACGTATCCCAAACTCTATGAAGCCAAGGGCCCTGTGTTGAGTTGGGATACAACATAATGGAGAGTGGAAGCACGTACATAATTAAATAATAGCAAACAAATAAATATTAAGCTCGTAGCTCAAGAAATCTACATATACCGAAATTTAATTCAACGAAGTTTGGAAAAAAGTCTTTGGAGAATATCTCTCGAACTCTCTATAACAAGCTACCAAGTAAAATTAAAGAAAACAAAATTCGTAAAGTGCAAAGCGTGGCCCTTAAGAATTTCTTCCTAAACCTTTTTATAGAAAACAAATATAAAGGTTATTTTTGACTGGATATTAATTTGATGTTTTACTGTTTCTATTTATAAGAAATTGTGTTTGTTTTCCTTCTTTTTGATTGCTTGCTTTTTAATGGTTTGTTTTATTTAAGGTTTCTCTATATCTGATGTTTAATGCTTTTTAGCTAGGATGTATGTTTTTTTTTATTTTATAATTGCATATTTGTAGGATAAAATAGTATTTTTCTTGTTTGTTCTTCATACTATGTACTTTTTGGTTAGGATGTATATTGTATATTTTATAATTGTATATTGTAGTATAAATTTATTAGTCTATCATATTATGTATTTTGTTATAATTGTTATACATTAAACTGGTCCATTTCTGGTTGATCTTTAAATGATGTACTTTTTTTATAATTGTTAGATTTTTCTTTTAAGGTAAGATGTTTGTTTGTAGTTAGGATGTATATTTTTAATTGTATAATTGTTACACTTTAAACTGGCATATCTCTATTGAAATTAATCTGATCTGGTTGATCTTCAAATTTCTATTTGTATGAACTGGTTTAAGATTAGCCAGAAATGCGATGTCTCTTGTAACTCTTTATATCATGTACTTTATAAAATTGTTATATTTTCCTCAGTCCCGGAATGAGTTCTAATAACTCCTGGGAGTATAATGTATATGCATTGTATGATTATATTAAATAAAAAAAATAAATAAAATTAAATATTATTACATAACATACATATATTTTAAAGGGTATCTGGACAACACGCTTAATAGTTTATAAATCTATGCAATATTTCGCAGCAGTCTCCTGCAATGGTCTCTTCCCTTAGACAAAATCCAAACTTGTACACTCTTGAAAATGAATTTCGTTTTGAAGAACTTAACATGTGCATCCAGGACATTGAACACTCTTGGGGCCACAAAAGAGAAATTCCTCTGAGCAAACGTCGTTCGTGATTTTGGAATTAAATAGTTCTAATTACAGGAAAACCTCGTACGAGCATTCTGCTGGGATCTACTCTTGTAGCCGCATGACCAGAAATGTGTCAGTGACTCTTTTTAAAAAAATTGTCTAATGTCCAGTACCTTCATGAATTGGAACAATGTCTCGGATGGGAAAGTGGGGGGACTTAGAATTAATTTTGGTTCGTTTTGTTCATGATAGACGCAGTGCCACCACTTCATTAAAACATACTATTTTTTCGGAAAAAATCTTTATTTCGGATAATTGGAGTTCTACTGTTCTTCGAATGACGTCACGAAAAAATGCATCTTCGTATTATACTAGTGTATAGCCTGTAACTATGCTAAAAAAGGGAACATTCTGTGATGGAAAAGCGGTCCGGAGTTTCGCACCCACAAACCAATTGAAATTTATCTTCTGTGCCAAATAGTTTTACTTTTCTTAGTAACGAAGCTAAATTGCGAGAACTGTTCCAATAAAAACGTATCCTCCTCTCAGTGACTGATCGATTTCTCAATCTTAATTTCGAGAAATATAATATTAAACAATGTGGATAATATATTATGTTGGTATATTCACGTAACATGTAACGGCCATTAATATCCATCATGTCAACAGACAATCAGCATTTAGTGACGGACGGAACGGCAGACATCCAATCTGTCCTTTTTTGCAGTTCAACGAAGGTCTTTGAAAACGAACATCAATAATGCATACTGCAATAAAACTGTTCTGTTCTGTGAAATATCTGTACCCGTTATAGATAAAAACAACCGATAATCGGAATCGAATAATCGTTTTTTCAGCAAGTCCATTATCGTGCATTTAGAATCATATCAATCTTTATTACATGCATCGCATGCTATGGGATTGAACATGAAACGAAAACGGACACAAGAAATCTCCGAGTAAAAACTGGATCTAGTATTTAAAAATAATTATATTTATATAATTTTATTTAAAATACACACAACGAATCCATTTAATCTATTACAGAAAAAACGATGAAAATTGACTAAAACCGAATGTAGTTTCTCGCTACTATCCGTCCTTCTTTTATATTTTATTTATTTATTTTTGTACAAACATAAGTTTCTTGTGCATTATTTAAGGCATAAGTTCCAACTCCATGGGACTAAAAGACCTGTGTTGAGATAGGACGAGCAATTAGTTAACACAGACACATAACTATATTATCGTAAATATAGGATCAGAAACAAAAAAAAATATTAAAAAAAAACATATATATGGTAACAGTAAACTCAAACAATTGGAAAATCATTAAGGAGTTTCTTACTCAAATCTCTCCTATAAGGAAAATCCAGTCCTCAACTCCTTTTTTGAAAATGGTTTTTGTCCTTAGGAGCTTAATACGCTCTTCCAAAATATTGAACACTCTCGTTGCGATAAATGAGAGATGTCTCTGAATAAAAGTCGTACGGGTTTTGGGTATGACATAATTCGTGCTCTGGGAATGTTTATCTATATATAGATATGGTGGGTTAAAAAAAGAATTTTAAGGTTTAAGAAAGTTTTGTAATCAATTCGGCTAATCGATCTGTCCAATAAATTTAATCGTCAAAAGCGTTTTAGCGTCAAAAGATAAAAACTTTAAATTTGTTTAACAATGACCTTTTAAGTTTGTCCAAATTTTTGTAAAAAATGACTGGATTCAACCAACCAATGACAGGTCATAAGCCGTGTAGATGTCTAGACTTCTATATTACCCTCTTTAAAATGTTCTTCATCTCTGCTGTAATATGTTAATATAAATTTGTTTGGTTTAAGAACGGAAAAATACTATCGAGAAAAGCAGATGATTCTCAAATCATACATATTAAACACGCCAATGACATAGATAAAAAAATTGTTTAAAATATCCAGAACATCCTTCAAGCATCAATTATTATAACATCTTTTGCCACGGAGCCACAGCTATGCAAAAAATGCAAACAATGCAAAGGATTCACCCTTTTTACAATCTCCCGAGCAGATCCTAGAAGAAAACAAATTGTCTTAGCCGGAGATATCAACATAAATATCCAAAGCGGAAAATCTGTCCTAATTGATTACACTAATCTTCTTATGCACTATGAATTTATATGATGATTAAACGTACCAACAAGAGTGACAAATGAGGCAGAACCTTGTATCGACAACATTTTTGCTAAAACAATTAACCCCACTGTATCTGCTGTGGTTCAAACCTCTACTACTGATCATTACACCACTGTAGTTGGTATTAAAACCATAGTTCACCAGCCAAAAAAGTCGATAACTCACCGAACTACAATTTTTTGGTTCCAAAATTCAATTTTGTACTAATTTTCTTTAGACATCTCTAGTAAAAAATATGCTGTATTTTATATTTAAAAAAAAAGAAATGCTGTCTATCTCAGAACAGGTATTTACTATACCCGGTGAGAAAAGACAGTGCTTAATATTAACATATTACAACAGAGAGGAAGAACATTTAAGAAGGTAAGAATATAAGTCTAGGCATTTACAAGGCTTATAATCTGTTATTGGCTGGTTTAAGTGGCCACTTAATACACTGTGTAACATTCACAAATTGAAAAAATAAAATAGGGAATCAATATACAGGGTGTTCTTTAAACCCTGTCACATCCGAAACCACAATGATCCGTACGGGCAAGAATATATATTAGCATATTTAAAAAAATATTTAGAACCAAGAAATAAAAAATAAAAAATAAAAAATATTTAAAAAAACAAATGGTTGCTTACTTCTGCAGAGGAGAAGTGAGGGGAGCGCGACGCATTATTAGACTCCCCCCTCCCCCTACTCGTTTCTCCCCTGCAGAAGTAAGCAACCATTTGCTTTTTGATACATTATTTTTTAAAATTTTATTCGTTCTAAAAATATAATTTAATGTGCCAATATGTCTTCTTGCTCATACTGATCATAGTGGTTTCGGATGTGACAGGGTTTAATGAACATCCTGTAGATGTATAAATATGGGTAAAATGGTGAATGTTACACAGTGTGTAAAATGGCCACTTGAATCAGCCAATGATAGGTCATAAGCCCTGTATATGCCTAGACTTCTATATAACCTTCTCTAAAATGTTCTTCATCTCTGTTGTAATATGTTAATATTAACAACTCACCAGGGAGTTAAATCCAGTCCTTGTCTACAAAAATTTGGAGAAACTCAAAATATTGTTGAGTGCTTAATATGTTTGCTTATATTTTAATTTAGCTTATTTGTATATTTTTTACCTTCCTCACTGTATATAATATAAAAATACTATGATAATAAAAAACGCCGATTTTCAGCACTGAACTGAAAAAAAAACACAGTCACAGAGAAGAATTCACTCCTTCCTTTTCTTCATTTGAATGAAGTACTTAAATATTATGTACCTATTTCTAAATGACATTTTTTCAGTTGAAATAAACCATAGTAGTATAATCAAAATTAAATCCAATAAGAAAAACAAAAAAATATTCGGTTATAAAAACAACTGGTTATCATTGTAAGCGGTCATCCACATCGCTACCCCGATGCATTTTGCTAAAATGAATTACGAACTTGCCAAACGCCGCGTCATCCCGCCAAAACAACCATAGAAAAATCAAACTGATGTGGATAAGAAAATTAAATGTAGAAACCTACACTTTATAATTTTTTTTATTTAAAAGAATGACGAGACTAATGATTCTATGAAAATTAGCTAAGGATATAGCACGAAATAACAGTGATTCGGATTTTTCAATATAATTATTTTATTTAACATGTTTAATAGAATTACAAAGTAATAATTTTTACTTTATATATGTACAATAATAGTAATGATAATAATAATGTTAACAAATTACAACAGGGATGAAGAATACCTTAAATAAGGGAATATGGAAGTCTAGGCATTTACAGGGCTTATGACCTGTCATTGGCTGGTTTAAGTGGCCACTTTACACACTGTGTAACATTAACCATTTTGCCTATGTTTATACATCCATATTTCTTCAATTCTTCCATTTGTTGATTTAAGTGAAGTTAAGAGCTGAAACCTTTATTGTTGCGAAGAGAGTCATCTGACTGAATTATTTTACATACTAGGCAACGCCTGAAAACAAGTTTTCAATTTTTAAACTTCTTCTTGGACCAGTTGGTTTCATTACAATATTTGAGTTTGTCCAAATGTTCGTAGACAAAAGACTGGATTCCACCCCCTCGGGAGTCATTAAGATTAAAAAATTACAACATGGATGGAGAATACCTTAAATAAGAGAATATGGAAGTCTAGGCATTTAAAGGGCTTATGACCTGTCATTGACTGGTTTAAGTGGCCACTTGAAATCCAGTCTTTTGTCTACGAAAATTTGGACAAACTCAAATATTGTAATAATAATGGTTTATTAATATAATTGTTCATATTGACAGTGACGACATACAGACTAGAAACCACGCCTGTGACACAGACAAATAGCCAGAAACGGAAAGACAGATGCTCGGTGTATGTCTAAGAGACAGAAAAAAAGATGAAGAAATAAGGCAACGATCCAGAGTCGTATATATCATGGATCGCGCAGTAAGATCTAAATGGCAGTATGCGAAGCAAATGGACGAAGCAAAATGATGGCATGTGGACACGCAGAATAATAAAGTGGAGACCATGGGCAAACAAAAGAAGTTGGAAGGCCACAAAAAGATGGGTTGGTGAAATTGCATCGATAGTCGGTAAAACATGGATGATAAAAGCGGGTGATAGGAAGGATGGAGACGTTCGGAAGAGTCCTTAATCTAGGAGGGGAGACAACAAGGCTGGAGAAAAAGAACATGAACATTTCTATAATCTAAATTTTTGCGGTAAAGCATTTCTCTGGACTGTATGTAGTCTGCCTTACTAGGTACAATTGACTTCCTACTAGTGTATTTATTATCAACCAAACTTCACATAACAAAATAAATGAAAAAATAAAACTGTTATTTTTGTTGTACTAAAATTAAAGAGGCAAAGGGACGTTCAACTCTTTCGTTAAACGTTCATTTAACGAACGGCCTAGGCATTCAGTTGAATGCCGGCATTTTATAAACAGCCTAGCCGCTCAGTTCAGTGACTGATTTAACCATTTGGCGCCAAAAAATATAATCGTGGATTGGGTACCGCGTGAAGACCATAATTTATATCGTTATCATAATTCCCCTTTCCACACCCAATGGTGCATAGAGCACTACATTGGTACACCAGCCGCAGCGTATCTTGATATTTTTTGTTACATGAAGGTAAGATGATCACAAATGAAATGTTATGGTGTAAAAACACCTTTTTAAATAAATATTTCATATCAACCATGTCGGGAATCGATCCCGAGACCTCTTGCATGGTAAGCAAACGCGCTGACCACTACACCACTGGGCCGTATTTACTGAATAAGTTTAATGGGCATCATATTATAATCCAAAGTGCCTGATCAAATTTAGTATTGTATCATATTTCAATTTTGTAAAACAATTCAGCTCAACACAGGTTTTTACCCAAAAAGCTGAAATAATATACAACCAAATGTAACTGAATTCCTGTATTTGAAAATAAAATAAAAAATCAAACAGTATTATTTATAAATATGTTTTAGTAATTCTTCTGACTTCTACTACATTCTACTCAATAATCATTAATCTGTTATTTTATCTAATATTACTGTTTTATTAAGAAATAAACTTATAAGGAATATAATTTATTTTCAAGCCTTGACAAAGGAGCAGTCATGTTCTGGAACCGGTTGGCATTCAAACTGTTTAAGTGATTTTTGTATAAAGTACTCGTAGGTTATATGATTTAAATTTAACTGTCGTAAATTATATGATTTAAATTTGATAAATTTTCATTCCGTCAAACCGAGTTTAGTATGTATTATTTTTATTCAAAATATTTGTTGCGTTGTGGAGATTTATTCGTCTGATTCTAAGCGCAGAAGATAGGTCTGATGAAGGTGAGGAATTGGTACAGCATGAAAATCAATCCTTTGAGTGACAGAAAAAAAACAATTACACAATAATATAACATTAAAATGCATCCTCTAACAGAGACAGTGTGTGTGACTTGCCTTAAAATATTAAATCCTAATTATATTGCAAAGTTCGAGCCGAACAAAAAATCTCATCACTAACAGATTTCGTCGTAAATTTTTCAAAAGGGTGTATCTCGTTTTTTGTCGAAATTGATAAATGAATATTTTAATAAAAAGTTATATTTATGTAATAAATTGGCATCATACTGCAGTGGCGAATGGTGACTTTATTTACAGATAAGCTATAAAAAAATATCATATATTTGTTATCTACATAGAAGGTACATAATATAATGTAAGTAATATTTACCATAAATTCATATTTCTCTGTGGTTCTGTGTGAAATCAACTCAAACGATGGAACTTCGTGATATATTATATTATATAGATATATTATCCATTACTTTAATATATATAATTCATTAAAGAATAAATAAAAAATACCACTAAGAATTCAGTCGATATTAGGTATTTAATTTAAATGTCAACTGGCCGCATTGTTTTAGTAATTGATAGGGCTAAAAATGGCCGCGTGGAGCGCTATATGTCCTGCAATATGACGCATGAAAGTAATTATGGTCTTATGTCAAAAGTACCATCTCAAAGAAAAATAGTCCTTAAGAAACAGTGTTTGAAATACTGTTTTCCAAATCAAGAATCATCAAATAATTTGTGTAATCTGCAAGTTTAATCTAGGAGAAAAACCCGCACTGGGGTGAGTACATTCAAAATATAGTATACTTATTTGTATGAAAAAATAAGCTGAAACAATCGGCTAGTTTCTTGGCTCACCGCAGGCGCTGGGCGCGCTTTATTAAAATTTATATTTATATTAGGATAAAAATACAAACGGTGGAAATGATTTAAAATAAATGTTATTATTTATTTGTTTTTCTGTCAATAAAATTACAATAAAACATTATTATGGTTAGTCAAATATAATGGTAAGCTGAGCATAATCGCTTCTATACACGGTTCGCCCTTGTATACTGTCTTAAAATAATAATAAAAATCCCAGCAAAATACTCTTAGATTATTCTTTTAATATTTTACAGGCGAAAATTTTCCAAACAAATTCTTAAAAAGTCGTCTCAAAAGATAAAAATTTGAGGTACGCCTTTTTGAAAGATGGATGACGATTTATGAACAAATATTCTATTTTGAGGAGTATTTTTTTTGTTTTATTTACGCCCGACGCGCATTTTTATATCAGGCGAATATGGTTGATACATAATTACAAATTAAATGTGTTTACATATTAACATACACCACCACCATTCTCTTACAGCACCAAACGGTGCATAAGGCACTGCATTGGTACACCAATCGCAGCGTATATTGATTTTTTTTTTGTAACATAAAGGTACTAACTAGTCTTACGCTTCAGGTGCCAGTCCAGGGACTATGAAATATCCTAGAGGAAAACACCTTTTCAATAAATATGATAGATGCGACCGGTAAGAGAAAAAAACTAAAAAACACGATTCTCTAGAGAAACAATGAATTATTTCTCTGTACGAATAAGATTCTCAATGTACAAGTTTGGGTAAAAATAAGTAAAGGTGTGTTTACTTTTTATTTTATTTAAGAAAACTTTTTTACCAAAGTGTCATAAACCATTACGTAAGTACGATAAGTTGATAAATTACTTGCATGTTGGGTATAATATTAAGTGGCAGACTTTAAAAATAATTATACATGTGATACATTTTCAAATACAATTGACTCAAAATGAGGTCTTTTAAATGAGGAACTTCAGCGCTACGGGAAATTGGATACAAAAAATGTTTTCTTGCGCGCGGTAAAAAATAAACCACTAAATTAAATTGCAAAGTTTCTTGAAACTGCATGGAAAAAATAATAAAAAATATTTTAATGAAAACGCACTACCTTGAACGACGTGTACCGATGTAGTGCCTTATACACTATTACGCGAGGAAAGGGAACAATATTTCATTATCCCCCCAAACGCCGTCAGTCTAATTGGGGAAGGGGGGTGGGGGCAGCGTTGCCAAACTCTAGCGTTTAAAATTTCGTACATTCGTTTCAGACGTTGCGTTGCCTAGTATGTAGGTGAAATAATTCAATTAGATAAATCTTACCCGCACAAATAAAGGTTTCAGCTCTTTAACTTCACAAACATCAACAGATGAAAGAATTGAAGGAATATAGATGTTTAAATATAGGCAGAATGGTGAATGTTACAGTGTGTAAAGTGGCCATCTTAACCAGCCATTGACAGGTCATAAGCCCTGTAGATGCCTAGACTTCTATATTACCTTCTCTTAAATGTTCTTCATCTCTGTTGTAATATGTTAATTACATGTGATATATTTTCAAATGCAATTTATTTTTTTTATTTATTTAACTTTTTGTACATAATGTTTTTTGTACATTGGCGGGCTTATTGCCAAATGGCAATTTCTTCCAACCAACCAATAAAATTACAGTTTAATTTTTATAATTCAAGTTAAAGAACATATTCAATAGAAAAAAACAGATTAAAAAGCTAAATATATATAAAAATAGAAATAAACGTATTTGTTTATAAATTACCTTAAATCAAAACTGAACAACAATGGAAAAAAGGAAAAAAGAGGAAAGAGGAAAGGAGGAGAGATTAAGGAAGAGAAAGGAGATGTTTCTTCAGACGTGATTCAAACAGAGATAATGTAGTAACATCTTTGATGGTGGATGGGAGATGATTCCACAGTCGAGCCGCATGGACACTATATGAGTTAGAGAAGAAAGAGGAATTGTGGATGGGTATTAAGAGAGTGCCTTGAGAATTAGAACGAAGAGGTTAACCATGAACTGATAAGCGTTGAAATTTTTAACGCAGGTGTATAGGAGCGTTGGGACTATGAAGTACATTGAACAGAAGTGAGAGGGAGTGATAGTCTCTCCGCTGTCTAATTTTGAGCTATTTCAGTTGCCTACGATAATCAGAAATGTGGTCATATTTCCTAAGACCAAAAATGTACCTTATGCATGTATTCTGAAGTCGTTCAAGTTTATCTAGTTGCTCACAGCTTAAATCAATTTACTCAAAATGAGGTATTTTAAATTGGAATCGTTATGCTGAATCGTTTTATTTATTTTTTAATCAATCCTTTGTGTATAATCATTTTAAAATAAACGATGGGAAAATTAATATCTTCCTCTTTTGAACACGTTTCTGAAGTCATTATTGTTCCGCGTATTCCAGTAACCGGCCAATACGAACCGTCGGAGGAAATAGTCGATCACAAATAGATGGGACTCGCTTCCGCCAGATAATATTTACGGCGCAATTTTACTCGAATATTATCGACTTTGGATACTCGGATTTACACGCAGTCAAGAAATACAATATTCAGCCAATTAACGAAAAATAATTGGGAATATAAAATCAGAAAATGGAAAGAGGATAAGGTTTTTTCATATTTTTTTAAGGTAAATGTTATTTTATTTTATTTGGGAAACTGACAGTTCTACATACATATTTATAGTAAACAAACATATATAGTGTATCAACTCAGAACTAATAACAGATTTCTACAAAGTTAGTAAGAAAAATATATTACATATTAAATAAATACATATAAAAATGTTCAATTAAATTCATTTATTTAATTCAATTAATTTATTATTAATATAACATTTACATTACAAACATATATTCAATACGAACACATTATAAAAAAGGAAAAAAAAAACGAAAGAGACTCATGTCAAAGTAGTAGGAGAATCTTGCTCCGAAAAACCCCTTCGGATACATGGAACGTTATTTTCACGTACTCGTTAATACTCTTCAATAATCAAAGTTTTTTTTATTTTTAAGAACAGTAAGTTATTGAAAATCGGGTGGGATTAGAACAAGGATGCTTGAGGAGAGGATAAGGGGGGAAGGAAGATGTACATATTTATTATTATAATGTCTACCAAGTTATATAATTAATTTTTGGTGTAAATTTTAAATCTGACATGATGTTTGTGTAATCTATGTCTTTAAATTTGTTTTGTTCACCGAAAAAGTCCTACGAAAAAAAGCATTTTTAACATATTGGTACATGAAACAGGTGGTACCGTCTACAAATCCTGGCTGGTACATGTATTGTTATTAAACTAAGTAGTTCTGTACAGTCAACTATTCCTATCATAATTTTGTGAAGCAGTAGTTGGTCCGCACCCACTCTGCGGTATTGTAGAGAAGTGATTCCATGGTAGGTGGAGGCAGTGAGAGTTGATACATACGAAATACCGGTTTTGTATTTTAAGTACTTTATTAATTTGTTTTGAATATTTTTTATTCTTGTTACATATATGGAATACTAAAATATTCAACAATGTTTTATCAGTATGAAACACATTTTTGAGAAGCGAATATAGAAGTCTAGGTATTTACAGGGCTTATGAATTGTTAACGGCTGGTTAAGTGGCCACTTTACACACTGTGTAACATTCACCATGTTTAAACATCCATATTTCCTCAGCTTTCCCATCTATTGACTTTGGACCCATGCCGGTCGAGGTGTGGAACTAATGTCTGTGCCGTCTTGGTCCCGATCTAAAGGAAGGTGGGGGTAATTAACCCTTTACGGAACAGGAGTCACCGGACGTGTCTGGGGCTTGAGGTTTTTGATTGCGGGTGCCCCTGTCAGTGGACATATTTTGCTGAGGACTTCCCTGAGCACGGAATATACGACTCCTTTATTTCTTTCGCTTGATGAGGTAAAATTCTTCAATAATCACAGTTTGAGTAGGTATGAGTGTTGCCAAAAGTTGGTTTGCAACCAGTGGTCTTTGGGTAAGCCTGCTGCTTTTGGGTGCGCTGCCGGTGACCGGCCTTGAGTGTCACTTGGGGGCATTCTGGTGCTCCAGAGAGAAGAAACTAGCGTTTCCTATCACTGTCGACATAAAGGGGTTTGAACTGGGTGAAGGATTTCAGGGTCCCATGTAATGGAGACCAAATTGTATAAGCATTATATTCTAGATGGGGACAATCTAGTAAGTAGTAAAGCGTTTTGATGGTATTAATATTTTAAAAGTCTGCGTCATTCTATTGATAAAGCCAAAAAGTTTGAGAGATTTGTTTACTTAAACTTAAAAATGTTTAAAATAGAATCACGTTTCATATATTCAACATATTCTTTTTTTTACACGTTTCATATATTCAACATATTCTTTTTTGTAATAACTAGCACCGTCTCCCTTTATAAGCATAATTTTATTGTTTTTTTTACTTTCCAGAAAACGATTTTTAAGCAAGCATACTTTTCAGAAATCAGGTATGCATATAAATATAATGAGCAATAAAGCCTCGTGAAATGCTTCAACGTTTAGAAATGATAGCATTTCCTCGAAAGGACGTGCTTTGTACGAATATATTATGTGGAAACCGACATATGATATTATTATAGCGATGATACATTATAAAATAAGGAACATTTTTTTCTGGAGGTTTCCAACAACCATAATCTTTTTAGAAAGAAACTGTAGATGTTTTTACATTGATTTATTTAATTTATTTTATTATCTGTGTATATTAAATTTAGTTAAATAAAATAATTGCTTTAATTGTCTAACTACTTGGGTGAAGTAACCCTGTTTTTAAGACAATCAAAAATATATTAATTTACTAGCAAAAAACACAACATGTAAATAGATATATACGAGTACATATGAAAAATAATAAAAAATACATATTTATAGAAGAAAGTGGTTACATTTAGATAAACTTTTTTTTACTTATTTGTGCATGTTGTGTTCACATATTTTTTTTACAATTTATGCATGAATTTTTTTACATTAAATATAATGTTCCCCTCATTGGGGTCCCGTGCCGAGGGAGACATTTTAAATAATTTTGAAACATGCATTATTAAACCCAATTAAATCATAATTTCAAATACATATAAAACATAATAAAAACACAATAAATAAAATAATTTTTCTACCTATTTGGCCTGATCCACTCATCATGCGCACTTCTTAAGAGCGATTTTTTAGTGATAGTATTAACTAATAATTGTCTTTATAGACAATGGAAGTAGGTTGTACACTTAACATGAGAAGTAGACCAATCCTCTTTGACCAAAGGCTGTGTTTTTTTGATTGCTTTTGCAGCATCAGGGTGGAAGGTCAAGTAACTGTAGTAATTGTTAGGTGTCAATAAATGATGAACCATAATGACTGTAATAGTATTTTAAAAATTTATGAAAATCGTCTGGAGCGTTTGCATAATCAAAGTATCAGCATTATTTTCAAACTCAAAAAACAAAACCATGTATCATTTTTTTCGCACTGAACTCAAGTGCCTTCGTTTTTATCAGCGCATAAACATTCAATCTCTCTCACTTCTTTATAATATTCTTCACAACCCTTGCGCTCCGAAACATCTCGCTGACAATTTCATTTGCCTTTCTAATCATGGTTTTTCGCTTCGCTTTTCTCAGAAGAGAACACTTTCCATTCCTCGACATAGCATATAATTTTTCAGTTATTCCTTTTCTGTCCAAGCTGCCAGACTTTTGGAATGAGCTACATCTTCATTTAAAAAATGCACCTTCTCTAGCCACCTTCAAGAAACGCCTAAAACTTACTATGTATCATTGGAACCCTAAACTCCGTGCATTTTATTGTTTGTGTCCCGCAAGGCTCTAACCTGGGTACATTGTTGTTCTCAATTTTTATTATTAATATTAAAAATATAATTTTAAACTCGCGTTTTCTGTTGTTTGCGGATGACTTAAAACTATTCTTAAAGGTGACAATTTCACTAGGGCCCAACAAACTGTATTTTCTCGCTACAAAATGAATAAATCAGAATCTGACATGACCATCAAATGTTAAGGATCTGGGCGTTAGATTTGTGAGCACCCTGACATTTCATGAACACAGGGAGACAATTAGTGGTAATGCATTGAAGTATTTCATTTTAAATATTTCATCTAGGATTTATCTTTTAATGACTTACATGAAAGGCGTCGGAGTTAAGAAATTAAAAAAAAAAATAATAATATACAGGCTGAACCCGACTACGCTTCGCTGAGGCTTTGTCTGATTATATTATTAGGGGAGAAAATAAAAATAGTCTAGCAACTATACATTTACCGAGAAAACACATTGCTTCATTTGATATCTTTATTTGCGTTGCTGTGACTATGCTGTAGAATATAAAGGAAGAAAATAGTTATTTCGGGTAAAATTGATAAAATGGCAGCACTGTGTAGGACTATCATTTAGTACTTGTTAACTATGACAAATTATGAGTCAATTTAAAATGCATAGAATGTTCCGTTTCCGTTGGAACTTCCAAATAAATAGTATGTATAGGTAGAAACACTTCAAATAAATAGTATATATTGGTAGAAACACTTCGAATAAATAGTATATATTGGTAGAAACACTTCGAATAAATAGTATATATTGGTAGAAACACTTCGAATAAATAGTATATATTGGTAGAAACACTTCGAACAAATAGTATATATTGGTAGAAACACTTCGAATAAATAGTATATATTGGTAGAAACACTTCGAATAAATAGTATATATAGGTAGAAACATTTTTTCCATTATACATAAAGACAATTAGTAAGTTCTCACAATATAAAAATTGCTATTAAGAAATGGATAGTGGAGGTGAGTTGCGCACGGATCGATGAGTGGATCAAGCCAAATAGGTAAAATTTGTATACTGTTTATGAAATTTGTTCTATTGGTCTATATAAATTGGTTATGTTTTTTATAATTATTTTAGTTTTTTATTGTTTATAATCTTAATGATAATTAGGTTAATTGAATGAATTACGTTTTTTTATTGTTATTATTATGTTAACTTTGTAAAAGTAAAAATAAATAAATGTCCCTTAACGGGCACCTCAAGCGGAAGACCGATGACCTCACCTTCCTGTGACAGATGATCGAGATACGCTGCATTTGATTTCAATGCCGTGCCCTATGCGCCACCGGGTGTGTATTCGTATCTTGATGTATCTAAGTATCAAGTCTTCGTGTCCGCATGTCTCCGTGTATCTATTCTCCGTGTCCGCATGTCCACAAGGGGAAGGTGGCCAGACAGTTCTTCGGGTTAAGATTATAATCTTGAGTCTGCGCTCTGCATCTAAATTAGCATTCGCTACAATATCGCTCGCGGTTAGGGCTGAGAACAACCGATTATATTATTATTAATATTAATAGTTTATTATCAAAAAATGCCCGGTCAGCATTTTGCGAAGGAACTGATAAAAAGGAACTAGCAACGTTTTGCTTTTGACCTAATAAATCTCAGCCGAAATCAAGTGACAGTTGAACGTAGTTATGCAGAAAGCCGTCAGTCCACAATTTAAAAAAAATATATATTGGTGTTTTCGGATGTAGTAAGGTCAGTTCGAAATATTTAAATTACTCCTTTATCCTTCTTCTTCCCTTCCCATCCCCTTTCCTCTCTCAATAGTATAGTGTTAATTTTTTTATTTTTTTTATTTTGTTAATCTTCGTTTTTAATTTTTGTATAAAATTGTAAGATTCAATATGTCCATGTATTTATATTTTCTCAAAATGAACGGTTATGGTAGGTAGAAAAAAATTGCCGTAAGGCAATATGCCCGCCCTTATATGTATATTTATTGTATATGTATAGAAAGTGTCAAATAAAATAAAGAAATAAATAAGGTCAGTTCTAGGTTCTGCTAAAAACAGCCAGACCGCTTTCATACAAAAAACTGTTAAAATTACCTTATGGAAATAGTGTCGATCACAAAAACGGCATTTTTCTATTTGCAGAAAACACCCACAACACTAGAAAAACCTAATGTATTCGTTGTTCTGCCTATAACGCGTCTATTTTATACGTCATTAATTGCAATTAATTTCAATATGAATTCATTTATCTTTTGATATTTAGAAACGATGAAAGTGGCTGCTTGTTTTGTGGCATCGTCTATTGCACATAATCGCGCTAACTCGTGTGCAAGATTGCAATAAAAGTACTAAAAACGCAACTATTCGGGAAAAAGTGGAATATTTTACAAGGCTTTATGGTCATTAGACAAATATACACATGGCCATATAAGTGCGTACCTTTATGAAGTCCACATTCTTCAATTAATTAAGGATTAAATCTTTATTATGCCCACATATTGCATTTCAAATGTAATTACACCACACCGTAATTAATACAAGATTTTCTTTAATTGAGCAGGCGTAGCATTTAAATAATTTATTTATCTATTTGGGAAAAAAATACCAGTTTTTACATAATATATATTACATACAGAAAATAAGAATATATAGAAACTCAGATTGCAAAAAGAGACAATATAAATTGTCCACAGTGATGTAAGCTGTTGATTTAGTACATTATTTATTTATTTAATTTTTTGTACATAATGTTATTTGTACATTGGCGGGCTTATTGCCAAATGGCAATTTCTTCCAACCAACCAATAAAATAAAAGTTTTATTTTTATAATTCAAGTTACAGAACACATTCAATAGAAAAAAAAAGATTAAAAAGTTAAAAATATATAAAAATAGAAATAAACGTATTTGTTTATAAATTACCTTAAATCAAAACTATTAATCAATGGGAAAAAGGAAAAAAGTGGAAAAAGGAAAAAGGAAAGGAGGAGAGATTAAGGAAGAGAAAGGAGATGTTTCTTCAGACGTGATTTAAACAGAGATAATGTAGTAACATCTTTGATGGTGGATGGGAGATGATTCCACAGTCGAGCCGCATGGACACTATATGAGTTAGAGAAGAAAGAGGAATTGTGTATGGGTATACATTATAGGTTTATTATGGAAATAAATGACGACTGATACTTTAATCCACAAATTTGGAATATCCAGTGACCGGTTTCATCGCTTTCGCGACATCTTCGAAACTGGTATCTTTATTAAGAAATTCAATATATTTATACAAAACAGAAGTACGGATAGAAAATTCAAAATAGAGTAAATTTAATTAAATTATTTTTTTCTTAAGGATCATTAACAAAGTGTTTCAGGTAAACTTATGAGTTTATATAGTAATATTTCTTATGAGTTTAAGTATTGTATAAATATTATTTTTAATATATATGTGTAATAATATATAAATATTTAATAATTGATAATTTAACATAAAAATATTGAGTCAGTTATTGTCCTGCGATCCTTCAGAGTAGGAAAATTTAAAGAATTAACCATGTACTTTATTTGTTCTATAGGAATATGCCGTTTGAAATTAATGAATCTCAAAAATTTTCGTTGGACTCTTTCAACATTATTCATGTGCAAAAAGAGGACCATATATTAGAGTTGAACTCTAATTGGCTTCTAACCAATGATATATACAAGAGTTTCATTATTTAAACTGATTCAAATTCCTTTATAGTTCTAAGAATAAAACCCAAACTTATACTTTTAGAAGTAATGTGTTTGATGTGTATTTTTTTATTTTTTTTGTTTTTTTTACAACAGGCGAGAGTGTAAATCTGAGTCAAGTATAATTGATAAGATTAAGAAAGGGTCTCTGAGATGGTTTGGTCACGTAGAACGAATGGACAACGAAAGAATGGTAAAACAAGTAAATATGGCAAAAATGAACGGGAACGTGAGACGAGGACGACCAAGGAAGACGTGGCATGATCAGATAAACCAAAATCTTAAGTCTGGTCATGTCAAAAGCAGACAGAACCGAAGGACATGTATGACAAGATGTATGAATGTGGAAGAAACTAGGAATGTATGCCAAGATAAACGTGTGTGGCGGTCTATTCTACGGGGAAATGGCGTGATGGTAGTAGTAGTTGTAATAATTACATAGCACTGAAATATATATTAATAGTAAAAACAGTAAACAAAAATCCCACAAAGGGATGGCCTGTTCGTAGGTATACAAGAAAATTTTAATGAATTTTTTCTCCTATAATAAATAAACAGTTATAATATTTTTGTGTAACATAAGACAGAAAAAATAAAATATTCTGTAAAAGATTATTTGGTATTTTTTTAAAGTAATTAAAAGGAAATAAAAAATATAAAAAAACATAAAAATATTCCTTATTATTAAAGGGCCACAAAATATATCATAGAAAAAAAGAGTTCTCATATTTAGTTTAAATCCAGGATAGTGCTTTTTAAAAGAAGGAAAATTTTGAAAGTTTGGAATCAATAAAATGTTATCAGTAAAAAATGAATTAATTTTTTTGGGCCTATAAAATATGCATGTCTCTGTGCGAGCCTCGTTTTGCAATGTGGCATTTCTAACACACGATTCCTTTTTTGATTTGATCCATTTGAATTACTTGTAAATAAATGTTGGTTCTTAAATATATATTTTAAACATTGAAAACAATATATTTGTCTTATATGTAAAAGTTAAGCTTCTTGGAACAATTGGAAAGAGGGAAAAGAGCGATTTTTGTGAAGCATTAAATTTGATATAAATTTTTGAACAGTTTCTAATGGTTTAATATGGTTGTTGCATCCAATTATTCCCTAGGAAAGCGATGACCATTGAAAGAAATCTCTCATTACTAAAACCAAGACATCGCCCATGATGTAATAGAGGTAAGAACAGTTCTCTCAGATAAACAGGCAGGTGATCATTACATCAATAGGCATTTAACTTCATTATTGAATGAAATTGTGATTTCAGAGATCAGAGAACGTTTCGTTTGGCGTCAGAATTCGTGAATAAGTTGATGGCGAAAATTATTTCAACGCCAACCAAAACATATACCGCGGTTGCAGCACACTTGGCCTCCTGCCATGAGCGTGATGAGAGCTGAACTTGCATCACGTCTGATTTTCAGGAGTTAGTAAACCAAGATACTAATTATGAACGCGGTCGAAAGTCATCAGGTTATTTCAGGCACGAGAGTGACAATTATGAAACTAATAGTGATGCATGATTTACAGAACGATGAAATCATTTATGGTTTCTATACAAAAACGAAGTTTTTGCCCAACCTATTTTGAAGTTTTTGTATGTAGCTGAGATTCTCTTGTAACTATGAGAAGGTGTCTAATTTTATGCAGTAGAAAAAGGAAGGTCAGTGGTTTTAAAAAAATTAATAGTTAATAGACTGTCAAACAAAGCAATATATATATATATTATTACTAGCGGACCCGACAGACGTTGTCCTGCCCGAACGTTAGTTTTTTCAATAATTTTTTTATTTGTTTATTTTTCCATATATAGAATTTTCATTACAAAAATACATCTTAAAATTAAGCTGAACCGTAATTTTGAAAAAAAGCCAACACAGACTTCAGCGTCTGAGCGTGGGCCATTCCTTTTTTCATAATTTTATCTTTATAAATACAATTCCTCTGTACATGTGATGTCACCGTACTCCTAAACGGCTTAACCGATTTACGTGCGGTTTTCAGAGAAATATAGATCTTTGCGCTGTGCGTGTTCGTAAATAAAAATCTTCAATCGAATATGTAAAAAAGAAGTTAGGAGCAAAAATGTTTTATTATCAACCCTGGTAGATTGAAGATTTTAATATCTACGAACACGCGCAGCGCAAAGATCTACATTTTGCTGAATACCGTACGTAAATCGGTTAAGCCGTTTAGGAGGAGTTATGTGACATCACACGTACAGCAAAATTAAACGAGTATATATAAAGATGTACTATCGCTATGAAAATATTCTAACTTTAATTGTTTACTTTCAGTCAATACTTTATAAAACATCGTCTTCATCATATTACCCTTATCTGCACCACGGTCGCAATTGCAAACGCTATCTTCATCGGTACATAATGAGACGGTATACTTAACTTTCCTACTTTCTAAATCTTCCTCGGTATGCTCTACCGACCTGTCGATATGTGTTTTCATTGCGTTATCTCAGACGTTATTTGATCAAATTCGATAAGCGTCGCCGAAACTTTGCTCCGCGTTCAATGCTAAATTTAAATGAAAATATTTTTCGTCCGTATTTTAAATAGGCTTCTGTTATAAAAAGCACCCACTTTGAAATGATAAAAAAATAATTAAATCGTAGTTAAATTAAAAAATGCTGGTTGGAAATGAACAAAATTATCAATAATTCCTATCATATTTTAGCGTACACTGCGCAAATTTCGCGAACGCGAACAGAAAGAGGTGTCGAAAATGCTCACTTCCGTCTAATTGATATTCCATTTTGAGGCTTGTAATCAGATAAAATAATATGTGAAACGTAAACGCAAAGACCATATCTTGAAGAATTAGAAAACATTCTTTCGAATTACGTGTAACTTTGTTTAGTTTTTAGTGCTTATTTTTAAAATTGGAAAAGACGGACACGACTTCCATCCAATATTACGTGTATTTTGAAATTTAGACACGTCATTTAAGATTCAATTTTAAGGTTAACGTTGCTATTTTCGATTAAAATTTGAATCGACCTTTACTCGATAAAAACTCAAACTTTATAAAGATGCTTAGTGCGGCCCTGACATATTGCCCGTAATCAACTGTCATTATCAACAGTTAACATACTTTAATTTACAAATGTATCTCTTAAATTGAGAAAAAAAAGTATCTGAAGTAAATATGTTGCTATAAGGAAAGTTTTTAAGCAACATAATACACGTGTCGGGACAATAAATGCCAAAAATCAATGTAAATCATGGGAAAATATTCGGAATCAATTTCCTGTGAAAATTGACTCCTTTAACACCTTTGACGCTCCTACTGCTGCAACCAAACATACTGCAATTCACCATAGTCGATTTTTATTTATTATAACGTAAATATCCACGTTATTTACAAACAAAACCAAGAACAGCTACAAAAGCATCCGATCAAACCGTTATGTTTATGTTGTCAAATAAAACAAAATGGCCACCAATTGGTTGCTAACCAACAAACCAACATCGCTTGCGTTTTATGAAACGTAGTGAAAAGGCTTGTCTATAGGTTCACGCATTATTACTCTGAGGTCGGTGAGTGTTATTGCATTTATAGTAAAACACCTTAGCTGTCAAAATAAACTAAATTTGAAAAAAATGGCTTCCCAGAAACTGGCAATTTATCACAACACGATACATAACAACGCTATAATTGTTCACTGGAACGAGTGATGTTTCAAATATCTTTTTATTTATTAAAACAATTTTACTATTTTTTTTAGATATTTTATCAGAAATGCTTTAGAAAATTATGGTTTTTGTCTAAAGTTTTTTTTAATTATGTGATCTTGAAACAGCGGCGTTTTAAAATGGCAAAATCGTACGATTTCTGTATTTTTTATCAGACTACAGCCTTAATGATATGTTACAAGTCCTTACATTGTATGAGATGTAAACGATTTAAGTGCACACTTAGTTCATCTCATGTCTTAACATCCTTCCATGGAACATCAAGGAAACGTATCATTTATAAAAGGTATAATTATTTCATTCAATTTCTGTCTCACAAATGAAATCTCGTTCGTTTTTATGGCATTTCCTGCAGGCATTAATTTTGTAAAAACGTAATTCATTAATATGTTTATTTTTTGGGTGATACAGTGTGTGTTTGATTTGTTTCGACGTTTTAGCTACCATATGTTTGGATAATTTATAAAGCGCCATTTTTGTGAAAATCACCTCAAGGGCGCTGTACAATAAATAAATATCCCAGCACGTCTTGCAGCTACAGAGCGCACAGACGGTTGGGATTCTAGTTTCTCGTCTCCAATTATAATATATTTATTTATTTTATAACTTATTTATATATATTTTTTTGATATTATTTGTTAAATTCTTTAAGTGCCTTTTAATGAATAAAAAACACATGTAAAAATGAAGGTATTGCCTAAACAAAGGAATTTTCTAGCTAACTAACTAACTTTGGGACCTTTAACAAAGAACTTCTGTACATTTTAAAACTATAAAACAAATAAATAAACATATTTATTTAGAGCATCATCTTAATAACCTTATTTACTTATTTATTTTACAGAAACAAACAGTTGAAAATGATATAATAACATAAAAAAAACTACGGTTTAAAGACAGACCAGATAAAAATCATACATATTAAATTGTGGTACAACAAAAGGGTGTTTTTATGTATGTATGAGAGTAAGTGTTTATGTGTGTTTGTGTGTATGTGGGAGTAAGTGTTCAGGTGTGTGTAAGTGTGATCATCATTAAATAGCAAGTGAGATCGTATCGCAGCCAGAAAAAATCAGTCTTAATTTATTTTTAAATAAATCAAGGGGCGTGTTAAATATATCGAAAGATGAAAAAAAAGCATTATAGTTCGAGCAGGAACGACAGAGGAAAGAGTGTTATTATTATTTAGAGTGTTATCTTATTTTGTAGAGTTGGAATGATTTTAATTTCCCATTCATTACATAAAAAAAGAATTGATAAACAGTTTTTATGTGTGTATATGATTTTTTTAGATAAAAATATTAGCGTTTTTATTTATCATATTTCTTAAGTTTCCCATCAATAATTTGTTTTGTTGCGTATTGGTTAAAATAAAATTAGAACGCTTTTGCGGTTAAGGAATTTTGAGATTTTCTGAACATTTTAAAAATAAATCCTCGCCTCTAGTTGAGTAGTTATTGGAGATTCGAGTACATATCGCACATTCGATAAAATAGAGTCGTATCTCGAAAAAACAGAATTTCCAGGAAATTGAGTAATTTGGGGTTTATTTTATAGAACTCCATTTTTATACTTTTAACTAAAAAATTAAACACCGATAAGTCTACTGAACACATTATTTTATTTAAAAAATATTAAAACTGTAATTTTGTAACACCTGTTTTTATATTTTTAAAAATAAAATAAAGTATTCAGTAGACTCAAATCAGTGTTTGATTTTTTTATTAAAAGTATTACCAGGAAAGCCTAGAAACTAAATAAACATGCTCTTAAAATCATGTATTTTTTACGGGTTATTTATATTATTTTTCCATCCGATTCTTTCAAAGCAATGCCGATGTGTGACACGTTAAGGTTTATCTTTAAAAAATTCTAAAACAGTTTTTAAAGAATTTTCGATTGTAATAAAAAAAAGTTAAAATATGACACTGTTTAAGAACGGCGCGCTCAAATAAGTGTACAGTACCCAGCAGTAGATAAAATATATTGGGCTTAAGAATGAGACTGACGACTTTGTAGAGTGTCGTCTCTGTTGCAGGAGTTTGATATCTGTATCCATGTATGTATGAAAAAGACGACGCTCTACAAAGACGCAGTTTACCGATTACGCCGGCAGTCTCTTTCTTAAGCCCGATGAATTTTATTTAATTCTGGCTACTGTAAGTGTGTGTTATACAGCCATCAAGCGGGCAAACAGTAAAGCTAGAATGAGGAAGTTTAGTGCTATGGGAAATTGGATTTAAAAAATGTTTTATAATACGTGGTAAAAATTAGACATTTAATGCGTTATTGCGAAATTTCTTGAAAACATTAATTAAAAAACGTTTTAATAAAAACGAACTAGGGTGGGTGTTATAGTTATTAGATATGTTACAGAAATTGGACATTCAAAATCTAACGGTCCAAAATTTGTAATGGGTTAATTTTGTCGGCTTCATGGTGTAATGGTCAGCGCGTTTGCAATACCATTTATTTATTTATTCAATCAAAATTACAAAATTAAATATTTATGAACTTATTAAGGCTTTTTAGGCTATGCCTGTGTCAAGCCACAGTAAATAACAATAAAAATACATAGTAAAATTAAATAGATAAAATTATTATGACATAGAATAACAATCTAGAAAAAAAAGGTAAATGTAAGAAATAATCTAATTCCTAAGAATACAATGCAAAAAAGATAATCGGAAATAATTTTTTAAAATATAAAATTATACAAATTAAGAATCACAGATAATCAAATATACAAAATAGTGGTATCATTAAAATCAACAAAATAATAGTAAAATATAGTAGTATTAAAAAAAAACAAAATAAGAGTATCATTTAAATCAACAGAAAAAGAATATATACTTAAAATGATAGTTGAGATATGTATTCTAGAAACTCACTCAATACTATAGTAAGAAATATAAGAAATAGGAGCAATAAATCATATGCAAAATAATAGTACGTACTAAATTAAATTAAACAAAAATACATATGTGAGAGGTCTCGGGTTCGATTCGATACATGGTTGATGTGAAACTTTAATCTTAAAGTGTGTTTTCACACGTCCTTTGACTGGTACTTGAAGCGTAAGACTGATCATCTTACCTTCATGTAACAAAAATGATCAAGATATGCCGCGGTTGGTGAACTAATGCCGTGCTCTATGCACAATTAGGAGCGGAAAGGGAATGATTATGATGATAATTATAAGAAAAAAAGACAGAAAAAAGTGTTTATTTTATTGTGGAGATAAATTCTTTTTCTTTATTTAAAGAAAACAACAGCCATTGTAGTAACAAAAAAAAAATATTTATAAATAAACCAAAATTATGTGCCTATTAATGTTTTCTATATATAAGTAAATACAATGCAAAAAAATAGGAAAAAAAGCGTACCGGTGAAAACCCACTCCGTATAATTCCGTTATGACTCTATTTTATCCGATGTGCGATATACTTCGTGGTCTGGCAACACCAGGAGAATAGGTGCTTTGGTTATTTATTGGGTACTGCGGTAACGCAAATTTGATTCACGCGTCTGCGCACTAACACCGAGGAATTTGTTAGGCGCGCACGATGCGCGAAACGCATGTGGCATGCGCGCCCGCGAACAACAAAGTAAAGGGGCCCATTCACGACACAATGCATCATTCGCATCCGCAAATAATTGTGCATCATTCAAACGTGTTGGTCAATGCCAATTACCTGTCAACATGTAGACCAATTTTTATTAGATCAAGAATAACTCATTTATATTTTATAATGGAACTTTGTCTTATTGTTCAATCAAGACCTGAATATTTTAGTACACACTCTTCAGAACAGAAGAGAACTCTTCGTTCTAATTCTCAAGGCACTCTCTTAATACCCATCCACAATTCTTCTTTCTTCTCTAACTTATATAGTGTCCATGCGGCTCGACTGTGGAATCATCTCCCATCCACCATCAAAGATGTTACTACATTATCTCTGTTTAAATCACGTCTGAAGAAACACCTTCTTTCTCTTCCTTAATCTCCCCTCCTTTCCTTTTTCCTCTTTTTTCCTCTGTTTTCCTTTTTCCCATTGAGTAATAGTTTTGATTCAAGGTAATTTATAAACAAGTACGTTTAGTTCTATTTTTATATATCTTTAGCTTTTTAAAAAAAAAATTCTATTGAATATGTTCTGTAACTTGAATGATAAAAATAAAACTTTTATTTTATTGGTTGGTTGGTTGGAAGAAATTGCCATTTGACAAAAAAGTTAAAAAAATAAATAAATTTAAAATTAGCTAATTTTATAACACCAGAAATAAAAGTAATTTAAAAATAATATTTACGTAACAATCATTTATACAAAGAGAGCCCATATGCATGGCAGTGAAAATTTATAATAAGCTTCCTAAAAAATATATTAAATATTTTTTAAGAGTGTTAAAAGTGTTTCTAATAAATATTTTTTATTTATTATTTATGACAATTTTTTTTTAGTTTTTTTTTTACAATATACATAAGAGGTAAAATAGAGTATTCAATTATTTTACTAGTATTTTACCTTCATATGAAATAACTAACACTTTTTTACAAATATTGCAACATAAATTAAACTCAAATTTAGCGCTTACTTTTAACAGTGATATACATAACCATCGCACACGATCTCATAACTGTCTACATTTACCCCCTGTACACTCCTCTAAATTCGGATTGAGGTCACTCCTCTACATTGCCTCTACTCAATATAACCTCCTGCCTATTCACTTTAAATCAATTTCTTACCAGTCTACCAATGGAAATCAAATAACACTAGAAAATCATTTCCTCAAATTATTTCTCGATAATCCTTGACCCATGTAATTTAATGGCATGGCATCACTACATAGCCTCTTCTACAAAATTAAAGATTTTATATCAAGAAAGGAAAAAATTATGATGTACGAAGCCTATGTCAAAAGTAAATTGAGTTACATGATCGCCTTCTGGGGAACTGGTAACAAGACAGACATAACAAGAATACAAAGACAACAAAATAAAATTCTTAAACTAACATACAACCAACCCTACCCGACCTCTACGACTGAACTGTACAAAAACCAGTTTGACATAAACTACTTGACTAAAATTGAGACCTTAAAAATTGTGCACAAAATAACACTGGGAAACACACAAGACGACGACATAATATTAGTCAAAAATGCTGACATACACAAATATAACACCAGACAACAAAAACACTATCATATTGAAAACGCAAAGACAAACACAGGATAGTCAAAAATACTACATAATGGACTTAAACACTACAACGACCTACCTTACTACTTGAAAACTTTTAATGGAGACAAATTTAAAATCAATCTGAAAAAGCACATGATGACTGAACTAACTAGACTAGACGAGACATAAAATGACTAGATAATATTAAATTTCTAATGGTAACCCTAACGGGTTTTTTAAAATTGTAAATAAATAAAAAAAAAATAAAAAAATGTTAAATAATATATTATAATTTGTTTTTAAAAAGGTCTCCGAGATATGTCCATTTTTGTTTTAATTATGTTCAACTAAATGTATTTTTATTTTTATCTGATAATCTTTAATTGTATCAATTCCAGAATGAGTTTGCTAACTCGTGGGAATACAATTGTGTTTTTGTACATTTTTGTATTTTGAAATAAAAATAATAATAATTGTTTTTTACATAGTAATGAAATACATAATAATAGTGCAGTAAACAAAAAATCCCACAAAGGCATGGCCTGTTCGTGGGTATACAAGAATTGTTTATGATTTTTTTGCTCTTTTAATAAATAGCCAGGTTATAATATTAAAAAATAAAAATATTCCTTATTACTAAAGTACAACAAAATATACCCGTATCATAGAAAAAAGAGATAATAGCTTAAGTTTGAATATTTATTTAGTATTAATATTATTGAATGAATTAAAATGTATCAAATATAAATAACGTAACCAATAATAGACAGCATAACTTATATAAATTTTTACTGTTTGTATTTTCTTAACTTTTTTTATTTTTTTATTATTTCATTTGTAATTTGCTTAAATTACGCATTAAAATAAAAAAAAACATTATTTTTTATTTGTTTTTGATCAGACTGTAAGAAATTGCTTGTGGCAATAAATCCGCCATTTAACCGTGTGTACCTTTGTTTTATTTAAGAATAAATATTTATTTATTTTTGTATTAATCACATTGTATCTCAGTGTATCTTGATATTTTTTGTCAGATGAAGGTAAGATGATCAGTCTTACGCTTCAGATACCGGTCAGATATGAAATATTCTAGTGTAAAAATACTATTTTGAATAAATATTTCATGTCAACCATGTCGGGGATCGAACCCGAGGCCTCTTGCATTGTAGGCAAACGCGCTGACCGCCAAACCAGGCCGACATATTAAATATTAGATTAGATCAGTTTAATTCCGTTGTTACTCTTGCGCTTCATAACCAAATTCTGTATTTTATTAATCAAATTTTTATAAATACACATCGAAGCGCAACGTCGTTTTCTTCTGTCATATCCAGCTGGAGTAGGAGCTCATCATGTCAACAGGCAAAATCGTACAAATATGTTATAATACGAGTATATCAATGTTTAAATCCAGTGCTCGTTAGTAAATAAATTATTATAATTTGTTTTATAACGTGACTATTTTCAGCGCAGCCCTAATCTTCCTAATCGACAATATTTTGTTTAAAAAATGCAGTTCATCAATAAACGGTTGTGTGGGGCCCTTTACAAGTGACGCACTCACGCATGAGGGACAAACGCATACACACTTCTCGACCTTGGCGTGTCCTTGACCGTGCTAAGGTCACGGAGTGTTGCAACGTTTCCCGCCAAATATCGAATATAGAATGTTGCATTTCCCGCCTTTAAAACGCCAAAAGGGAAAAAGGAATGACCCGGCGGAAGATTTTAAATCGTTTTTCAGCAAGTTATTATATTTCTTAATTGTATTTATTTATTTAGTAATACTCGGCAGCTAACGTTATTTTTTAAATCTCCTGGCAGCCACAATTATTATTACAATTCACCAATACCTAGACTACACCGGCTAGGTAACGAGTATGGTGAAGTTGATATATTTCGTCTATCTTTATGTAAATATAGGTTAAGTATTCAAAAGGTTATAAATTAATTTGTTTAAAATTTCTAAATATTGTTCTTTATTTACTTTTTTTTCTCTCATGCATCTCTATAATAATGTATAAACAACTTATATGTATGTATATTAGGGTGTCCCAGAAAAATCAAAATTTTATTTTTTTATGCATACCATCTAATTTTGTTTGAATGATGTCAAAACACTTATAATTAAAATTTCACGTAAATTGAATCACGGCAACCCGTGCCGACTTGCATCGGAACTTGTTAGAACTTACATAGTACGGCGCGCGCGAACTAAGTGTTAATGTGCTTGTTATATCGTGTTTGTTTTTATTAGTGAACGTATTGTTTTCGTTGTGTCTACATGTCTGTGGAGTTACGCAGTTCTAAAAAGGAAATATTTTTGGTTGGGGATATAAAACATCAAATTACAGGTTCTAAACTTCCCTCTAATGGACAAGTGCTGGCGGTTTTATTTTATAATGTTCGCAAAGTCAATTTAAGCGTCAATGAAAGTGCAAATCTTACTATTCGTGAGTGCATTATTTATTGGGAAAAGGCACGTATACCGACTAAATCTTTACCTAACTGTGCAAGGAATTTGTAGCCTTATACCAAGATTGGAGAAATTTGCAAAAAGATGCAAACAAAACTCAAAATGTGTTTGAGCAGCGTCGACAAGAGTTTGTTACAAATACAAAAAAAAATGTTTGATAATCCACATGCCAATGCGCTTCAATTAATAAAGATAAATGAAGATAAGATTTTCTTACAAAAGCAGAGAGAGCCAGGACGACCCGGTCATTTAGCTGGAGTGGACAAAAAATTGACAGAAAAGGAGGAAAAGGAGAGTCTTAGAAATATCCAGGAACAAAAGCGGCTGGCCACTTATTTGGCATCCATAACACCCTCTGCGTATTCTCATGAACCATTACAAGAAATTTCATCTTCTGATTCTGAAGTAACGGACTTACAAGAAGATTTGTCCATTCCAATTGAGAGGAAAAAGACCGATACTATTAAAACTTTTGTGAAGAAAAATTTCGTTACTCCGAAACTGGTGGCGGCATTAGACAGGTGTCAGTAAAGTATGAGAGATTCTGTCTTTATTATTGAAGCAACTATAGAAGCACTTGGCCACAACACTGACGAATTTCCTACAAGCAAGTCCTCCATCCAAAGAATTCACACAGAAAAGCGAAAACAGCGCGCAGAAGCTATAAAACTTCATTTTCAAAACGATGTACCAGATACTGTAACTGTCCACTGAGATGGAAAACTGTTGCCAGCTTTAGATGTACGCAAATCTAAAGAGGAACGTCTACCAATCGTTGTTTTATACGATGATAAAGAACAACTTATTGTTGTGCCAAAATTAGAAAACTCATCGGGAAGCGAACAGGCACAAGCAGTTTGGAATGCTATTGTTGACTGGAATCTTGAAGATAAAGCACAGATCCTCAGTTGTGATACTACTGCTTCTAACACAGGCCAAATTAATGGTGCATGTGTGCTTCTCGAACAGAAATTGAACAGAGAAATGTTGATTTTTGCTTGCCGCCATCACATCTACGAATTGGTACTAAAAGCTGTGTTCGAGAAAATCAGCCAAGTCACTACAAGTCCCGATATCCCTTTATTAAAAATTTTTTGATCAAACTGGAAAAACATCAATGTAGAGAAGATACAAAGCCACAAAGAAACGCTATTACGTCTGAACGATTCTAAAATTGATGAACTTTTAGAGTATTACAGAACTGAATTGACCAAAGAAATTGTAAGAGATGACTATCGAGAGTTAATAGAGATCTGCATAATATTTTTTGGCGGAGATAAAGTTAATGAATTTAAAATTCGGCCTCCAGGCGCCATGCACCAAGGAAGATGGATGGCGAGAGCTATTTATTTATTAAAAATATCGTTGTTTAGCTCTCAATTCCAAATGTCAAATAAGGACAAAACAGCTCTATTAGACGTCTGCCTGTTTATCGCGACATCATATGTCAAGCCTTGGCTGCAATGCACTTTAGCGGTAAAAGCGCCCTACCAGGACTTGTGCTTTTTGAAAGCTGTGAAGGCATACGAAATGGTCGACAAAACTATATCAAAAGCGGCTATACAGAAGTTTTGCCAGCATTTGTGGTATTTAGCAGACGAAGTGTCTATCTTATTTCTATTTGACGATGATATTAACCAAGAAAATAAGGTAAAAATAGTTGCTAATTTGGCTAAAGGAAATCCATCGGTCCACAATAAACGCTACATTCCATCGAGAGAAGAACTTAGCGGGACTCTTTTCGAAAAAAACATCGATGACTTTGTTTCCATGAACAGCAGATCCCTTTTCAGGCGACTCAAAATTGATGACAGTTTTCTCATGGAGTGTCCTACTTCGTGGCCTGCTAATGCTTCGTTTCAACCCGCTAAAATGAAGGTGCAGTCACTGAAAGCAGTTAATGATACGGCTGAAAGAGCTGTTAAGTTGATGCAAGACTTTCATGGCTTAATCACAGTGGACGAGGAACAAAAACAATATTTATTACGTTGCGTACAAGAACACAGAAAAGTATATCCTGACTGTAAAAAACAAACCTTAAAATTAAAATATAATTAATAATGTCCTTTAAATAATTAATATGTATAATACATAATAAACATGATACAATAATCAAAGTACCATTGTTTTATTTACAAAATAAATATTAAGTTGAAATATTCCCCTATGGTTTCCGTACAAACTTTTATATTCAAAGTTTGACATCAAGTCGGCACGGGTTATCGCTATCCGATTTCAATAATATTTAGTATTTCAGTTATTAAAGTCAAATGGAATAAAATAAGAGGGTATGCGTGTCTCAATCTGTAAAAAAAAAATGCCCTTATAGTCTGGGACACCCTAATGTATATGTATGTCCATGTATGTGTATGTGTTTGTATATATATGTACATGCATGTATGTATATGTGTGTGTGTATGTATGCATATGCATGTGTATGTATGTGTGTATTTATTAAATATTTGTCTATGTACCCATATACCTATGTTGGTACATTTCCTTATTTTTACTTATTATTATATCTTTTAGTTTTTCTTATGTTATCTTCAATTTAAACTAAATTTACATACTTATAGTTCACTGCTACACTTGAATGTAATTTCTAATATATGTAAAAGCCCGTGGGGCGTGTAAATTAAAAAAATCAAATAAATAAATATAAAAAAAAATAAAAAATTACCATACTTAAATTTATCTATAATTTTACATATTCTTTATTCCTTATGTACACAAAACATTTTGATCTAAAGGTAGAGATGCTTCCTGCTTCCCTAATACTTTCTGTAGCTTAATCACAAATAACTATCGACGTGCTAATAAGCGACGTGATAACAATTTCTCACCATGGTTGTTTATCGAATTCGCGATCACAATGAAACATCCGTGGACACCTAATATTAAATGTCAAAATATTTACGTTTGGCGACGTATAATCCTGCTGCGCAATCACATATTTGAATTTCACCGGTGTAAATATGGAAAATATTCGAAAACTGCTATTTTTATTTTTTATTAATTATTTACCGTGCTATTTATTGCATTTAGCCGGCGCGCCGGTTGGCAAGCCAAATGCCAAGAAATGCAGTCGCATTAGTAATTGTAATTTAATTTTCACTTTTTTGTATAAGATACTCCTTACTATTTTGCAAATGCAATATATTGTATTATTTTTTTATAGTAAACGCCGATTTTTCGCCAATGAACTGTGCTTATTTACGAGGAAAACAGACAACAAACCGACACGAGCGTTGACTTAGAGATTACACACGCGTTGACTTATGACTGCGATAACTTAAGCATGTTTATTATTATTCATTGCGATCGCTTAAATGCTTAGCATGTTTTTAAGCACGTCAAAAGTTATTTGTGATTGAGATACAGGGCTCCGATTACAACGGAAAGTTAACAGAGTTATCTTCGGCTGTCTGTAAGAAAATCGATATTTGTGTACGAAAATGAGTATATTTTCATGAACATTTAAAATCAATGTATGCCAGGGTTACGAATGATGAAATCAGGTGAGAGTGTAAATCTGAAACATTAAGAAAGGGTCTCTGAGATGGTTTGGTCACGTAGAACGAATGGACGACGAAAGAATGGTAAAACAAGTATATATGGCGAAAATGAACGGCAACGTTAGACGAGGACGACCAAGGAAGACGTGGCATGATCAGATAAACCAAAATCTTAAGTCTGGTCATGTCAAAAGCAGACAGAACCGAAGGGCATGTATGACAAGATGTATGAATGAGGAAGAGGCTAGGATTGTATGCCAAGATAGACGTGTGTGGCGATCCATTCTCTCTGCCTACCCCACGGGGAAATGGCGTGATGGTAGTAGTAGTAGTAGTAGTAACATTTAAAGTATCTTCGCCGGTAACCTATAATTGAACATGAAAAAAATGAATGCATATTCTGCTTTTCATACAGAAAAGATAATTTTTCTTTGTTGATAAATTGAAAATAAATGTTAGCTCCCTTTTGTAATGGGCCCAGGATCTCTTAATGCGGCCCCAGAGAGGGCAGCACGCAAAATTCGTTACATGATCGCCGGGAATTATTTTATTCAAGTTGCTTTTACGCAATCATAAAATAAATCAAATGGTATAAACATCTTAACCCCTTCTGACCTGAATGAATTCCTTTGGCTATAACAAAATGTCGTCTGTTCTTACTAAAACAATTTTAATTATTATTTATTTAATCAATGAAATACAAACAATAGCAAAATTTCACATACTACAAATGCCGATAAAAGTATATGAAATTCAGTGTATTTTCAAAATCAATATGGATACTGTGAAGAAAAATGTTTTCATACATAACTTTAAAAAGAAATTATAATAAATATGTCCCTAGAAAAACGCGACATGTTTGGCGTTGATAATTGTGACTTCGAGATTCGGGACAATGTTCTATGAAAATTTAAACGGTTGCAAACAAAGTTCAAAATTTACACGAATTGTGACGTATTAGGATGCCTAACTTTAAGACGCCTAACCAATTTTTTTTTTCGCAACGGAATTTAATTTCCATTTTGTCCTGAGTCCTGACTCACTCACAAAAAGTATGCAAAAGTGAGAAGGATGTGAAACTCAGTCATCACAATTTTCAAAAAACGTGTCGATAAGACCAGAATAAAATAAAATATGTGTGATCCACAATAAGATATAATACCCTTGTGTTATATTGTACTTTCGTGCATCATCCACTCCAGTCATCCGGATTGCCAAATATCTAGATTGTTATCAGGAAATTAAAAATAAAGAAGCTTTTAATATTAATTGAATTGTGCAATAGGGAAATATCACACACTACGAATACCGATAAAAATATATGAAATGGATTATTACATTGATTAATTGTTTTTTCAAAATCAATATGGATATTGTGGAGAAATATTTTCATGTATAACTTTAGAAAAGAAAAAATGAAAAAATATGTCACAAAAAAACGCGACATGTTTGGCATTGATAGTTGTGACGTCAAAATTCGTGACGAAGTTCTATAAAAAAATTTAGACTGTTAAAAAGTTCAAAATTAACATGAATCGTGACGTATTAGGGGCATAGCCAATGAAATGGCCGTTTTCGCGGAAATTCAAAATTACAAATTTAAAAATATTTTTTATGCTACTAAGTAGTAAAATTTTTTTTTTACTGGACAGCACTTCATAGACCCTTGTTATTTTAAAATTGTAAAAAAAAGTTATATTTCTAAGATAGTTTTGTCACAGTTTTAGTTTCAGAATACTGCAATATAGTATACCTAAAACATGTAATACAGGAGTGAGATGTATGCTCAAGTAATGGCTAGTGAAAAAAGATTTTTTTAATCTAATGAAATTTCTAATAAAGTATGGCGTTCTTATTTGTTTTAATCTGGTAAAGCGTCGGTTGGCGTAAATTACCGCCAATTTACTAAATCAATTTTTTACAGGAGACAATAAAAATAGTCTTTAAACCAAATCTAACCGTTTAGATATAATACATAGAGATGACACTCCATTCATATCCAAGCTAAAAAATCGTCCCCAAAAGAAAAGTTATGGCCAGCAAGGGATGCAAGTGTCATGACGTCATATCACAGCGGCTTTGGCAAGCAAAGCACGTAGTACAGCAAAAAGCACGGACTGTTTATATCGGTCCACTGTGAGTTCTATTGAGTATGTCGCTCCCTTACCCGAATCTCTCATTTACGTCCGGCTAGCTGAGAAGGACAAAGTCAAGAGATAGCTCATGACTAATAAGTACTGGTAACAGTGGTAGCAAATAAATAAAACGTTTTTTAACTCTTAATTCCCAAACTTCGATATTCCTTTCTCTGTTATTATAATACATTAATATTATTGACTCCCTCGGGGGTAAAATCCAGTACTTGTTTGTAAGCATTTGGACAAACTCTAAACATTGTTCATGAAACTGACTGAGCCAAGAAGTATAGATATTGAGAACTATTTGAGTAATGTATTTAATTAAACTGAAATATTTTAGTCACATGAATCTCACTCGCATTAATAACGGTTTCAGCTACTGAATTCCCAAAAATAAACATATAGAAGAATTTAAGAAATATCGACGTTTGAACATTGGCAGAATGGTGAACGTTACACAGTGCGTAAAGTGGCCACTTGAACCAGTCAGTGACAGGTCATAAGCTCTGTAAATACGTCGAATTCCATAGTCCCTTCTTTGTTGAAATATGTTAATGTAAATATCATTTATTATATAAATAAAACACGAGTGATACTTTAATCCACAAATTTGGAATATCCAGTGACCGGTTTCATCGCTTTCGCGACATCTTCGAGGCTGGTATCTTTATTAAAAATAAAATAAAATACTTAAACTCATTAAAATAGCATTATATCAATTCATTAGTTAACCCATAGAAAATTTGTTGATAATGATCCTTAAGATAAAAATAACTTTATTTAATTTACTTACATATAACTTTGAATTATGTACCCTTACCTCTGTTCTGTATAAATACATTTAACTTTTTAATAAAGATACCAGTCTGGAAGATGTCGCGAAAGCGATGAAACCGGTCACTGGATATTTCAAATTTGTGGATTAAAGTATCACTCGTGTTTTATTTATATAATAAATTACAATGAACTTCCATCAAGAATTTTCACTTACAAACTTAAATGTTGTAAATATCATTTATATGAACGAGAGTAATTCTTTCGAAAAGGAACAAAGTTTTTTGTTTAATGCCAACACCAGTTTTTTTCCCTAGTAATTAAAATAATTATTTGCCACTTTTTAATTTCAGTATAATAAAATAAATAAATCTTAAATTTTTGGTATGAGTATTAAAGTAAACACCCGGTTTGAAGGGGTAAAAAGTTATGTGAAAATAAGGTTTTTTTTGTAAAATTAAAAATGTTAGGTTAACCTTCATAACGAATGAATTAATTAATTTATTGTCAAATTTATTTCCAATTAATTTTTATCAAACACTTTAATGCGATCGTAAAAACGTGAGGATTATTCAATTTTAATTAGTTATTTAATTATTTTTTGAGAATTATTGTCAATGGAAAAAAATGTTTTTTTCTGTTTATAATCAAAATCATTTATTTTTCGCCCCTAACGGTGAAAAAGGCACTGTATTGGGACACTGATCGCAGTGTATCTTGATAATTTTTGTTACATGCAGGTAAGATTATCATTCTTACGCTTCAGGTACCAGTTGACGGACTATGGAATATTCTAGTGTAAAAACTAATTTTCAAATAACTATTACATGTCAATCATGTCGGTAATCAAACCCGAGACCACGTGGCCGGCTATAAATACATATTTCAAATAATATTGTATTTATTTTTTACTGTTAGTAGTTAGTAGATACCAACTATACAAATAAAATAAGACTTCTTTGTTCTTAAAAAAATAATTTAAACGTTGGGTTTTGCAGCGTGCAATTCGAAAGAGTAGGGGAGACAGAGATTAGTGGACTCACTTTTAACTTAGTGATTAAAAAAAGAGGAAAAAGCCTTTGGCCGATGGAATATTAACGAAATATTGTAATATTTACATTTGATTATGTGATCATACAGTAAAAAAACCTAAAACATCTGCCCATAAGGAAGCAATTATGTTTACAGAAAACCCCGTCTGGTAGTTCGGCTAACCTCGGGTGTGGGGCCATAAGACTCATAGTATTGGGTTAGTTGACTCATTCCAAAATAAAATAATAATGTTAGATAAATCGACTTAAAAATATTAAAAGGCATCTTTTATATTTCGATTATTTATTCAATAACAATAATGTGCTTACATAGTGACAGTATAATGAAAAAAAACAATAACGGTAAACGTAAATAATTGAACAAAAACTACCCTTTACGATTGATAGAAAATGGTGAAAGGTAAATGTTTTGTTTAAAAAAAAAATGTAAACATCAGATATAGGATGGTAAAGGATATATCAATGAGTAGTTATTGTGATTATGCATTGGTAGTAAGTAGCGTTTCCAAGACAAGACAGGCGCCGTGGCGCAGTTGGTTAGACGGCCAAATGTGAAACTGGCGTCGCGGGTTCGATTCCCGCCAGCTGCAAGAAAAAAAACCGAAAAAGGTTTTTTTCTCAATTGGTCTGGGTTTTGTGGTGTATTTTTCATTACCTCCTTCCATATCCCCTCTATCCCACCTGCTGACAAGCCTCAAAATAGAGGCTTAGCAGTTTATTCCTTTAAAAAAATAAAAAAATTAGGTGAGTCGAGTAACCCCAATGCCGCTTAATCGACTAGCCCAAGTCGTCAGTTTACATTTGAAAGCACTATTTTCAATTAAGGACTGGTTCGACAAGAAAAACAACTTTCGCTATTCACCCTCGAAAGATGCAAAATTGTTTCAGTTAGCTAAAATTCTAGTCTTTTGAAATGTGAATTAAATGATACAAGTCAAGTTATATACCCTTCATTAAAATACATATTTATTGTGTAAATAAATACAAATTTTAGAAAAATAATTAACGTTTATTAAAATTCTTCGAAATCATTATTTTGCATTCGCTATACGTATATATGATAGTAAAAAACGATAAAAGAGAAGTAAAAAAGTTATTCTACAAAGTAAAATATTGAAAATCAGCTCTTATTAATTGATTTATGCGTTGCGATCCAAAAGAATACATATACTAATCCGCACCAGCAATGTTCTAGACGGGAAAGACTTAGAACGCCCTCTGTTGAGAACCGGAAGAGTTATCACGGATGACTCTACTAAGGCCTATAGTCTATTAACCCCGGTCTCCCCTAATGTTCTTAAGTAAATATTAGTATGATCATCATCATCAAACCCTTATCCATACTGGACCATTCTTAATAAATTGATGTAGCAAAAAATGTTCGGCATTGACATCGCAATAAAAAAAATGCAAATCAACTTTCTTCTATACGGTTAATCCCCAGAGATGCGCGTTCTCACGAACATCGATTAAGATCAGTTAACATCCTTACATAACAGATGACTAATGATCGTAAATTGAAATGATTTATAGGACGGGAGAACATGAGATGCACCGTAAATATGAGACGTGTGTTTTGCAACATTGTATCTCGCCGCTATCATTATCCAATAGGATATACAAAGTTAGACGCGAGAGGGAGATTAAGTGCATTTAATAGTTTAGTTAGTATTTGAGGGGTACCTCTTCGCAATTTGCCTTGATTTTACAATGTACAGAACGTAAGACTGAGTTTTGACAGATGTAATTGCCAGTTCGATCATTGTTAAGCTAGAGTAATTCTGCCATACGAGGTGTGTTCAGAAAATATCGGGATTTTTTTAATTTCGCGGATTTGAAGTATGCGTGCCTTAAAGTATGGTAAAATTTTTAGCTGTGTTCATTGTTTATTTTGTCTGTGGCAGCCACTGAGGTGAGACGTGTTTTTATGAGCTCGGGGACATCTCAATCTCTTTTTCTCTGTTACTTTTATTATCAAATCAACTATCAAATTTACTAATGGCAATCCAAACATCTATTTTTATTTATTAAGGAAAAACAACAGCTGTTATATAAGAATACAAAATATAAAAAATAGTACATGCATCCAGTTAAAGTTTTTCACAAATATAATGAGAGAACATGTTACACAGTAAAGAGAAAAATAATATATTATATAAGACATGAGAAAAAAAAGAGCTCGTAAGAAGGTTAAGGGATGAGGAAATAGAGTGGAGGAGAGGGATTTTCATAATGAAGTTGACCAATTCAAAATTTTGATATCACAATAAAATAAACATATTTAAAGCAACATTGACTTATTACACAGACAATTGTTTCATTTTGCAGTGTTTTAAAAAGTTTTTTTTGAAGTCACAATTTTTTTTATTAAAATGGTCTAAATGAGGACAAAGTAAATTAAATTTGTAGCAGCTACGATAAATAAACGAGTTTTGAACATAACTTTTTTGGGCAATGAATTTGTTAAAATCACTAATTTCTTCATCATACATAAAAATCTTAGACGATTCCGCTTGGATTAACAAGTTTGTTGACGAATTAATTGGTATCCCAACACTTAAAGAATTTTCATCTCACTCTCCAGCCGTTTTTATACATGAATTTTGGTTGACTCGCCACTCGTTGCGGGGTCGTCGCTGACTGGAAACTATTATCATCCCTGAACCAATCTGAACCCCGAAAAGAAATTTCTCCCCAGTAGAGTCGTTTTATATATTGTAGTTGTCTATTTCATAACGGGCAATCATTTAAAAAAAGTTGAGGATCTAAACTGATGGCAGTCTCTTGGACGGCAAAGTGGGTGCAGCGTTTGTACCTTACGATGGCGTCAGAGAGCTGCCGTCGAGAAAGTTGAAACTCGGCGATTTCTGCTCCGTGTTTCAGGCGGTACTCTTTGCGATCAGAGAAGCCCTGGTCTATGTTTTGAAGAAACCACCAAACAGATGGAAGAAAATAACGGTCCTGACAGATTGCAAATCTGGTGTCCATGCAATAACTGACCGAAATTCGGTCAACCCTATTGTAATGGACATTAGAACAGATATCCAGAAGCTTCGATGCAGACACCAGGACGTGTACATCGGCTGGATACGGGGACAGAAAAATCCACTTTTGAAATATAAACCTTGTATATTATAAGCAAGGTAAATAATAAAGCAACTCCTATTTAAAAAATAAAAAAAATCATTTTAAAAACCACATGGACGATTTCTTTCAAAAAGCACAAATCTTGGATATTGGCATCAGGCCAAAAATGTAATAATCACAATATAAAATAATTACATCATACGCAAAAACTAGTAGGTTCTAGAGATTTCCATTAATCCATAAACTTTTAAAGTGGAATTCGTTCAAACAAAACATCCATTTTACTTACGGAATGGCGCGATATGCAAGCAAAGGGACCCTTTCTATCAAAGCCTGGTCCCCGATTACAATGAAAAGTTAACAGAATAATCTTCAATTGCCTATAAAATAACATAAAATTTTCTTTACGAAACTGTATATATTTTAATGAAAAATTTAAGTATCGTCGTCGGAAACCTGTTATTGTTTAAACATATTAATACATCATATTCGCTTTTACTTAATAGACAACTGAAGATAAATCTGTTTCTCATTATGAAACGGGCTCTGGGTACTGACAGAGATCTTAGCGGCAGACTTTGTTACAATAGATCACGGGAGAGTCTCTACTATAAACAGTGATTTTAAGGATATTTCAGAAAGGTTTTCATGTATAAATATAGTTTAAAAGTGTTCTCAATCGGAAAGAGAATTCACGCTTTAATGTTACTTAATGACTCAATTTTACGTTTAAAATGACCAATTAAAACGTTTCTCACCAACACACTGCAGTAAAAGTGCTTTCTCCACTTTTATTTTCTCTTTTTATCAATCCAAAAACAAAAAACCTCCCCTGTTCGTACCATCTCCGAGTATATGCCGAAGATTTGCAATTGTATATTCATTTCGAACCCGTTGACATTCTTGAAACACATAGAGTAATGTCACTTGCACTCGAACATATCTCTTCATGAACAAAAAAACATGGACTTCTCATAAATCTAACAAAAATCTAAATTGTACTTGTTGTTAGTAAACAAATGTATTCAAAAGTGAATTTTTCCACACTTCCTCTTTTCAAAATAGATGGTACAGAAATTCCATTCATGACTTGAGTCAAAAACTTAGGTTAACATATTACAACAGAAATGAAGAACATTTTAGAGAAGGTAATATAGTCCTGGCATCTACAGGGCTTATGATCTGTCATTGGCTGGTTTAAGGGGCCACTTTACACACTGTGTAGCATTCACCATTCTGCCTATATTTGAACATCTATATTCCTTCAATTCTTTCATCTGTTGTTATCAAGATACGCTGCGATTGGTGTGCCAGTGCAGTGCCCTATGCATAGTGCATAAGTGCGGAAAGGGAATGATGATGATTTAAATTCACTGATAATTTTCTTGCCTCTTCTTTCACAGTAGTAGCCACTCGATTGTGGAATAATCTACCCACTAATGTTAGAGACGCCCCTTCTTTATTTACATTTAAGTCAAGATTGAAATCTCACTATCTAAATATTTAAATCGTTCCTTTATCCTTCTTTTTTCCTTCCCATTCTATTCATCCTCTCTTCATAGTAGTGTTAATTTGTTATACTCGTAGTATAGTGTTAATTTTTTACATATTTTTATTTTGTTAATCTTTGTTTTTAATTTTTGTATAAAATTGTAAGATTCAAAATGTCCATGTATTTGTAGTTTTCTAAAACTGAACGGTTTGGGTATGTAGGAAGAAATTGCCTTAAAGCAATATGCCCGCCCTTATATGTATATATATTGTATATGTATATAAAGAGTTAAATAAATAAAAATAAGTGAATATATGCATTTAAACCATATTATATTCATGACATTCCATCATCCCTCGTATATGTGAAGTATTTAACACGAATTTAAATAGTTTTGATATATTTAACACTCCATATAATAGGTACAGAAGAGAACTAATAGACTTGATTCAGAATAACAAAAAATATACGTTTAGTCTTTTTTGGCTTTTTGTTTCTCGTCATCAAACCAAATGCAATTTTCCACTCCTACTTTCCTTCATTCATCCTTGTGCCATTTCTAGGACGTTTTCTAAGTTAATTATTCATTAGATTGGAAAAGTTATATTAGCAGGTACCTACTGAAGAATTGCAGCCATGTAATTTAAAAAAAGATTTCAATAAACATTAGATATGATGTACTAAACTTATTAATTATAAAATTTTCATTGGAATTGAATATTTTTTTAAAAGTATTCTTGTATTTTTTTTTTTCATCACATAGTATACAAACATAACATAAAACGGAATAAAATAATAAAAAAATCTTACATAGTGGGTAAACGATTTTATCAGTTTTACGTTACGGCACGAAAACAATAAAAATATACAGCATAAATATTTTAATATAAGAAATAAAAAAAAAAACCTTAAAAAACAAATGAAAAATCAATGTTTCCCAAAAAAACAGTATCTCATACAAATTCTTGTAATTTGTTTATGAAGACTAGGTAGAAAGATTAGATAGAGACGGTGAACGACGATAGTGAGGGTTGTATTTACTACCTTCCTACTTTCCTTCATTATTCCTTCACCACTACTCATCAATTTCCTTATTTTCCTTCGCATTATCTCCTTGTTTTGTTCATATTTCTTTTACTTACATGTATGGGATATTCATTCCTTTTGTAGTTTATTTATTTATTTAACTTTTTGTACATGATGTTATTTGTACATGGGCAGGCTTATTGCCAAATTACAATTTCTTCTTACTAACCAATAAAATGAAAGTTTTATTTTTATAATTCAAGTTACAGAACATATTCCATAGAAGAAAATATTAAAAAGCTAAAGATATATACGCATAGAAATAAAAGTATTTGTTTACAAATTACCTTAAGTCAAAACTATTACTCAATGAAAAAAAGAGGAAAAGGGAAAGGAGGAGAGATTAAGGAAGAGAAAGAATATGTTTCTTTAAACGTGATTTAAACAGAGATAATGTAGTAACATCTTTTGATGGTGGATGGGAGATAATTCCACAGTCACGAGCCGCATGGACACTATATGAGTTAGAAAAGAAACAAAAATTGTGGATGGGTATTTAGAGAGTGCCCTGAGAATTAGAACAAAGAGGTAAACCATGAACTGATAAGCGTAAGGACTATGAAGTACATTGAACAGAAGTGAGAGAAGTTTAAACCGTTGTCACTTTATTTTAGTATCGTTAAGTGGAAACATGTCATTGGATCGATCACCCTACTATGTTAATAAGTATTTATTTTTCTATGTTTAATCATGTAATCTGTTTGTATTCTAAGTACTAAAAAAAAAAACAACAGTAAATAGTTTTCTGGTTCATATTGGTACTTCATGGTTAATTGATACGAGTAAACATAATATATGCATTATTTATAAAAATAAATTGCTCTATTAATCCGCAAAACATACGTAAATGTGTGTGATCTTGGATGGTGTGTAAATGATCCGCAACACTCCCCAAAACAAAATACGTGTTACGTTTTTAAGCGTTAAAATTTGTGTACTCGAGACAGCCATTTTGTTTCCAGCGTCCACGCCTCGAGTCTAGGTGGTGTTGGTAACACCCGCATTACTGTACACGGTAAGCGCAGACGCAGGTATTCCGTTACGTCAGTGCAACATGTCAACAAACAAACAAACAAACAAACAAAATAATAAATGGGCCACGCGGAGGTCGCCGCCGAACCTGTTTGCAATAAGGAAGTGTGGCTGGGCACAGTGGACATTCGGACCGATACGAGGACCAGTACTCTGCCCGGCCGGGGGCAGGCGGCGGATAGGAAGCATGCCCGATCGTACGAGTGTTATTGGCGGTCGACTGGACTTGGCTAATTATATTGGAGATTATATTTAACACAGTTTACTGTATTGGCGATAGACTAAATTTGCCCAATTATATTGGCGATAGATTGAACCCAGTTAATTGTGTTGGCGGTACTTATTTTACTAGTGATAGATTGAACCTAACTGTATTGGCAGTAGACAGAACATGGCTAACTGTATTGGCAATACGCCGAAGTAAGCTTATCGTATTGGCGATAGGTGGGACTTAGTCAACTATATTGACAGAAGACAGAACGTGGCTTACTGTATTGGCGATTGATTAGTTATACTAGTTATGTATTGAAACTAACTGTATTGGCAGAAGACATAACATGGCTAACTGTATTTGCGATACACCGAAGTTAGCTTATCGTATTGGCGATAGGTGGGACTTAGTTAACTATATTGGCGGTTGATTGAACTTAGCTTACTGTATTGACGATTGATTGAACCCAGTATATTGTGTTGACGGTACTTATTTTACTAGTGATATATTGAAACTAACTGTATTGGCAGTAGACAGAACATGGCTAACTGTATTTGCGGTACACCGAAGTTGGCTTATCGTATTAGCGATAGATGGAACTTAGTTAACTATATTGGCGGTTGATTGAACTTAGCTTACTGTATTGGCGATTGATTGAACCCAGTATATTGTGTTGACGGTACTTATTTTACTAGTGATATATTGAAACTAACTGTATTGGCAGTAGACAGAACATGGCTAACTGTATTAGCGATACACCGAAGTTGGCTTATCGTATTAGCGATAGGTGGAACTTAGTTAACTATATTGGCGGTTGATTGAACTTAGCTTACTGTATTGGCGATTGATTAGTTAGACTAGTTATATACTGAAACTAACTGCATTGGCAGTAGACAGAACATGGCTAACTGTATTTGCGATACGCCGAAGTTGGCTTATCATATTGGCGATAGATGGGACTTAGTTAACTATATAGTTATATCGGTAGTCAGAAAGGACCATCTGTAATTTTCAAAAATGTTCAGGAGAGCTGAAATACGTCTCAATTTCAAGACTTTAATAAAAAAACTTTAATATTTTAGTGTTGCTTTTCAATAATAAATTACCATTCTAAATGACTGTGATTTTTGAAATTTTTTTTGCTGCGTGTATTTACTGAACTATTAATTAAAACCTTTGAAAACTAAAACATAAACAAAAATACAAATGGTCCCTTCTGCCATCTGACTACCGATATATTGTTATTTGTGCGGATGTTGGGCCACCGGGAGCTGAAAGAAGCTTGTTACTTGACCTAATGTCTGCATAGTAGTTAAATGTGTGAGCTGTACTAATAATATAATGCTGTTTTCTTTTTCTTTATTTTTTTTTTTCTCTTACTATTTTATATGTATATCTGTGTGGATTTATAGTGAATATGTAATATTTTATATGTATTTTATATATATTTTTTAGACACTATAAGTGTAATATATTAAATCATGTAAATGAATGCCTCGACACGGGTTGTGCTCAGTGAGGTATTCATATAAAAAAAAAAGTTTTTTGTAAACGTGAAATAATAAATAAATAAATAAATATTGGCAGTAGACAGAACATGGATAAGTATATTGGCGATACACCGAAGTTGGCTTCTCATATTGGCGATATATAGGACTTAGTTAACTATATTGGCAGTAGACAGAACGTGGCTAACTGTATTGGCGATACACCGAAGTTGGCTTATCATATTGGTGATAAATGGGACTTAGTTAACTATATTGGCAATATACAGAACATGGCTAACTGTATTGGCGATACACCGAAGCTGGCTTATCATATTGGCGATAAATGGGACTTAGTTAACTATATTGGCAGTAGACAGAACATGGCTAATTTTATTGGCAATATACCGAAGTTGGCTTATCATATTGGCGATAAATGGTACTTAGTTAACTATATTGGCATAGACAGAACATGGCTAATTTTATTGGCGATACACCGAAGTTGGCTTATCATATTGGCGATAAATGGTACTTAGTTAACTATATTGGCATAGACAGAACATGGCTAATTTTATTGGCGATACACCGAAGTTGGCTTATCATATTGGCGATAAATGGTACTTAGTTAACTATATTGACAATAGACAGAACATGGCTAACTGTATTGGCGATACACCGAAGTTGGCTTATCATATTGGCGATAAATGGGACTTAGTTAACTATATCGGCAGTAGACAGAACATGGCTAATTGTATTGGCGATACACTGAAGTTGGCTTATCCTATTTGCGATAGATGGGACTTAGTTAACCACATTGGCAGTATATTGAGCTTGACTGACTGTATTAGCGATAGACCGTAGTTGACTTTGCACCAGTAGATGACTCATATATGGGAGGAATGGATCCATGCTGGTCGAGGTGCGGAACTCATGTCTGTGCCGTCTTTGTCCCAATCTAAGGGAAGGTGGGGGTAATTAACCCTCTACCAAACAGGAGTCACTGGACGTGTCTGAAGCCTGAGGTTTTTGATTGCGGGTGCACTTGTCAGTGGACAGTGGACATCTTTTGCTGAGGACTTTCCTGATCACGGAATATACGTCTCCTTTATTGAGTTTGCTTGTTTTAAACAAATTTAAAGAAAATGCTAGAACCCCAATTAAAAATAGTAATTATAATTTAATTTAACTGTACCTACCTAATCTAATATTTAGTTTTTTTGTGCACTTTGACATTGTAATTATTTTCTTTTTTTAGAAGAAAGAAGGGAGGACTGATAGCTCCGTATGGATCCGCCGGCGAAAGGATTTTTAAGTTCGATTAAACAAAATACTTATTTTTTTATTTTTTATTATTTCATTATTACTGTCGTATTTTATTTATTTTTTACGTGTGGAATGATACGGAGTGGCTATTTCAATGGACGCATTTTTTCTTATTTTTTTGACATTGTATTTAGTAATGCATAGAAAACTATAATTGGCCTATAATTTTGGTTTATTTGCAAAAAATTTTTTTGTTGTTGTAATGGCTGTTGTTTTCTTTTCATAAATAAATAAAATAAAACAACTTTAACGAATTTTAAGAAGCAATTATTATTTAAAAAAATAAATAATTATTGCGTGTCTTGTGTTTAAAAAAAATTTTAACTCATTTTAAATTGTATTTGTTAACAGTTTATAACCCTTGTGCATGTAAAACCCCCTTTGGGCGTTAATAAATAAATAAATTCGTAAAATTTTGTATTCGATTACTGACATTATTGATGAACCAATACTATTCGAGGGTTATCTATAAAACGCAACAGCTTTATTAATTTTGTTTGATATAAAACAATGAGCAAAATAATGTTTATTTTATGTAAATAAATGCTATAATTTCAGCCTGGAGAGAAGCATGGCCTACCTTAATACCAATATGTGTAAAATTGAAGAAAAACCTTGATATGAAGATGATTAATCCTGCGGTTCATACAACGGTTTATTGGGGCAGGTTGGCGAAGTAAACGTACTAGTATATAATTATTGTTTAGCTGCGGTTTATTTATTGGTAAATTTTTTTGAACATCTTATTTCCCATTATATCACGCATCACATTTTTTCTTAACACAGAAATTACCAATAATATTAATATCACTACAATAACATTTTATTATTCAAATGCCGTTCATATAAGTTTCACTAAAATGAAAAAAAAAAAAACTATTTTATTTGTATTACGAATGCAAACAAATATACAGGTCAAATAATTATAAATGGAAACTATAAAAAATGTTGATATAAAAATAGTAGGGCCTTTTATCCAATAATATGTTTGAACTTAATTATACTAAAATAAAGCGACGACGGTTCGAACTATATAAATAATTAATATACCACGTATGAAAATAAAAGAAATATGGACAAAACGAGGAGATAGTGGGAAAGAAAAGAAGGAAATTGATGAGGAGTGGTGAAGGAAAGTAGGAAAGTGGTAAATACAATCCTCATTATACATCGTCCGCCGTCTCTGGGTAGTAAAGTCTTCATAAAGAAATTACAAGATTAAAATATTTATACTCTTTATTTTTATTATTTACGTGCTTTAAGGTTAAACTGATAAAATCATATATACCTACGCACAGGCTGGCCTATAAGGGATTTTTTTTCTTATTATTTTATACTGTTTTATGTTATGTTTGTATGCTATGTGGTGTTAGAAAGAAATTACAATAATAAGTAAGGTGATCAGTTTTACGCCTCAGGTGCCAGTCCAGGGACTATGAAAATATTTCAGCGTAAAACCATTTTTTAAATTAATATTTCATGACAACCTATGTCGGGAATCGAACCCGAGACCCCTTGTGTGGTAGGCAAACGCGCTGACCACTACACCATGAGGCTGACAAAATTTTAACTGATTACGATTTAAAAAAAAAAAACATTTTTGTACTGTAGCATAGGTTCTTTGCCAGCCCGCTCGTTAAATCGCTTAGAAAGAAAACTGATCCGAATACAGTGTTTAATCGTGTCAATAAGGTTTAATTTATTTTGATACAGCATCCCTGTCAGCATAAAATATTATAAAATAATATTATAGAAAAAGCTGACGAATAGGCTCAATACAGTTCCTGATTTTGCTGACTTTCCAATAAGTTTTTCCAAGAGAAAAATAAGAAGCAGAACTTTACAGTTATGAAATGATCGCTATTTTATAGAACCCCCAGGAAAAGTAACAAAAATGTGTTTTCCATCTATTTACCATGCTTTTGAATTCAGAAAACTGCAGCGTGTAGGATACAAACTTACAAAAATCCTTATAGGACATGGCGGATTACGAGCTACTTGCACAGATTCAAGATATTTGAGATCAACACCTGCATGGGCAATGATGTGACTCTCCAAGATGTCTCCCATCTGTTGATGCATTGCCCCTTTTTTAGTTTACAGAGAATGCAACTGGAGGCGCGATGCAAAAGCGTAAATGAGGATTTACACGATGTTTATGTAGTAATTAGTCACAAGGGCTTGTCAAGGGAGGTAACATTATACATAATAGATATAGTAAAGGCAATAAAAGGTATCAATGATAGCGGGACACCAAATGCCGAACACTCTTCAAGTGGATCGGAAGGTTTGCTGACGAATGACAACAGTCCGCCTTCTCCTGACGAGTTTCCTGTGGTTTCTTTGTCACTAGAGCAAATGCGGAGACGCTTCTAAAACATCCCACCCGATCCGTGCATATTATATCAAATCTAAACAAGTTTTTTATTAAAGTAAATTTGATAGGATATTACTTTTTTTTAAAGTAAACAAATAAATAACTATCCCTTTGACGTCGGTCAGTATGTGACCTTCGCCTATCTAACAGCATCTAGAGATTTTTTTAAACAAACTAAGCAATCAAATATAACTAAACTCTTTCAATTAGAATCATTAAAATTTATCCATAAATTAGCCACCAATGTAATTGTAGACGAAGAACTAAAACTGGTAAAAATTGTAATAAATATGGACATAATTCGAGAGTATCATAAAAATATTATACAACTTTCTAAAACAAGACATGTGAAATTATACAATAAACTACCAGACAAAATAAACAAAAGACTCAGACAAAATTTTCAAAAGATGTCAAAAATATTATTTTGAACAACAGAGTATGAATAAAAAATGGATACAGAGTGTTCTTTAAACCTTGTCACATCCGAAACCACGATGATCAGTATAAGCAAGAAGACATATTAGCACATTAAAATATTTTTTTAAAATTAAAAAAAATAAAATATTAACAAAACAAATAGTTGCTAACTTCTGCAGGGTAGAAACGAGGAGGGGGAGGGGGGAGTCTGACATACCGTTAACCGTGCGGCCGCGCCCCCCTCGCTTCTCCCCTGCAGAAGTAAGCAACCATTTGTTCTTAGTAATATTTTATTTTTACAAATTTTCTTCGTTCTAAATATTTTTGAAAATATGCTAATATGTCTTCTGGCCCATACTGATCATCGTGGTTTCGGATGTGACAGGGTTTGAAGAACACCCTGTTTTTTGTAAAATGAATGTAAAAATCCGTAAAGGTTAATAAATAAATAAACAAAGTAAGCATCAAATAATTATAAATTGGTCAACTCACGATTGCAGGGCCCCCTGTAGGCCACGGGGATGCTGCGCCCCTTGCGGCACGCCGCGGCGCGCAGCTGGCACGCCGAGGCGTACGTGCGCCCGTCCGCGCCGCACAGCGCGCGCTGCTCGTGCGGCTCGTGCTCCGCGCGCGGGCACGAGCGCGCGCAGCGCACGCAATGTGCGCGCGAGTCCTGGTCCACGAGGCAGTGCCGCCCGCCACCGCACCGAATGCGCGCGCACGAATCTGCACGTTGAAAAATATCATCATCCTTCTTTCCGCATCCATAAGTGCATAGGGCACTGCAATGGTAAATACACAGATCAACAAAATTACCAAAAACCAGTTAAATAATAAGTAATTTATTTTATTTATTTATTTCTTCAATATAGTTTTTTTTATTTATAGGAAAAATATTCGTAAACCATATTTGCCGCAACAAATCGGTTTTTTAGAACAGGCATTTGCCCATATAGGAACCGATTGCAACATTAGGCGTATTAATATTTCTGGCTTGCCGACCCTTCAAAAAAAAAAAAAAAAAAAAAAAAAAAAAAAAAAAAAAAAAAAAATTGATAAAGCTTTGCATTCTGTCTCTGACATTATTCATGATCAAATAAACTTTCCTAGGGTTATCTGCAAAATGTAAAAGCTTTATCATTTTAATACAGACAGATTTGTTAGTATTAAAAAAAATAATTTATAAATAACACCTGGGCCGCCATTACTAACACTATCTTCATTGGTACATTTTTCTACCTTTATTTAACATTAAAACATACATAAATAAATATAAAAAAATAAATTAGGTTGAACATGTCAAAAAGAGTTTGGCTCTCGTGTACGAAATCATACAAAAAAGAAACAAAAATGCGTAAAAAAAAAAAAAAAAAATATTCAAAAATTGAAAAAAATAATACATTTCCAGATAGAATTAAGTAAAGTCGATACAATAATCGATTTACGACAATGTGTATTTTTGCATGAAAATTTAAAGTATCTTTGTCGGTAATCTGTCATTGAACATGTTTAAAAAAAAAGTTAACTTACTCTATTTTTCACACTGAACACTTTATTAAAAAGTAAAATTAAGTTTTTTGTGTGAAAAATAGAAGATGCATGCATTTTTTTTTTATGTAAATATTTTATTTAGAATACAAACAGATGAACAGGTAAAATAATTATAAATAGAAACTATCAACAATGTATAAATAAAATAGTAGTGGAAAATGGTGATTTTATTTACAGGTAAGTTATAAAAATATAATATATATTTGTACCTGCATGGGAGGTACATAATATTATGATGTAAGTAATATATACTTTAAATTTATATTTTTCTGTGTGATACAACAACTCTCATCCATGAAATCAACTGAAACGATGAATTTCGTGATATATTATATTATATAGATATATTATCCATTACTTTAATATATAATTCATTAAAAAATAAATTTAAAATACCACTATGAATTCAGTCGATATTAGGTATTCAATTGAAATGTCAACTGGCCGCATTGTTCTAGTAATTACTAGTGCTAAAAACGGCCTCGTGGAGCGCTATATGTCCTGCACTATGACACATGAAAGTTATTATGGTTAAAGAAAATAAATAAAAAATAAAAAAAATGAAAAAAGGAATAAAACGAATAAAACGATAAAAATGAAAAAAAATAAAAAAATAAATAAATAAACAAAATCAATAAAATAAATAAAATAAAAATGTGAATAAATAAAATATAGAAATATAAAAATATACTGATGTTTTATATAACTTCTATGTATGTAAAAACCTTTTGGGCGTGAAAAATTAATCAAATAAAATAACATAAAAAATAAAACAACTAGCAAAAGAATCCTTACTCTGGCAGTGTCCGTAGTAGTCCAGGGTCAGGTCGCGCGCGCGGCGGCGGCACGCGCGCTTGCGCAGCCGGCACAGCGAGCGGTAGGAGCGGCCGTCCGTGCCGCACACGGGCCCGGCGCGCGCGCCGCCGCAGCGCGGCGCGCACACGCAGCGCGGCCGCCCGCGCCGCAGCGCGCAGCGCTGCCCCGCGTCGCACTGCACGCCCAGGCACGAGTCTGCACAGACAACGGACCGTCACAACTTGGCCAGGCCAGCGCGAGAGCCACGCAGAGGAAGCGGGACCCGGACGCGACTGAGACGCCATTGAAGCGAGATAAATCTACGGGATACGTGCTGCTTTACTGATGAGGATTACGGATATGGAACCTCACCAGGGCCCAAAGCAGCAAAATTCTGAGTTTCGAGAATAGGTGACTCAGAAGAGCATTAGGTGTGCGGCGGCGGTGGTTTGACTTTGTGAGGAATTTAGTAATAAGATAACGGACGCAGCAAACTCCGGTGACAACTGTCATTAAGCTAGCATTAAGCGATACGGCTGGCTTGGCTATGTGTTGCGGATGCCAAGCTTGCCTACTTTACAAAGCATCAGGTTGTCGACGTCCTGGACGTCCATTGCTGACTGTTCGTCGGCAGTTCGTATCAGAACTACAGGACGCGAACCTGACTCGGGAGGATGCAAAGGAGCTAGCAGCTAACAGAGATGCTTAGAGGATCTTTGTGGACACCATATGCTCTAACTAGGGAGAGGACATGGAATAATAAAAATAAAAAAAATGACATGTCATTGGCTGTTTAAACTGGCCACTTTACACACTGTGTAACCATTCACCATTTTTCTTATGTTCGAACATACATATTTCTTCAATTCTTCCATCTGTTGATCTAGTGAAGTAAAATAGTAAATACTGCTGTCACCATTTATTTAAATTAGTGTGATTAAAATCACAAACACTACGAAACTACAATTTTAGGAATCAACAAATCAGTACAAAAAATGCGGGCATTTCCAACGTTTAAATAGCCAATTCTCCACGTGGAAACAGATAAGACTTAAAAACTTCAATATAAATATTTTGCTGCAGGGAATTTTACCACATCACCAAGCCTTTGAAATTATTGTTTACGCACACACTTCGAAAAATCAATTTTTATTTATTTATTTATTTAATCCAATATAAAATACAATACAAATACATAGTTAACAAAATGTCTATACAATAGGTAGGTACATTCAATATATATATATTTTTATGGATATAGCCACTCCACTGGCCCACAGGCACGTTCCGGAGTGTCAATTAGAACGAAGATTGTATTTATTTGTTCATTCTTAAGAGCGAGTTACCTCTGCAGCCTACGCACGGCACGCCGCCGCCAAGCGCGTGCCAGAAGAACAGCGCCCCCGAGTCCAGGTCCTCAGGGCTCCATGCGGCACCCGGCTCACGGCCGGCGGAGCAGCACTCGGCGCGCCCCACCCTCTCGGCCGTCAGCTCCTTGCAGCGCCCGTTACGCTCCATGGACGCCCAGCAGATGCCTCCTGCAAGACACGACCGGACTATGTGGGTTACAGTATATGGCATAGTTAGCTTAGACTCCAGATACTCCATCACAGATGTTTATGACGCCAATAAAAATTCCTTAACCAAAACTTATCGATATGACCTTTTTATCGCGTCCAGTGCGGCCATTGTGATTAAGCTACAAGCATCGCTAAGCATGCATTATTCTTTGTGGTGGTGGTCAGTTCTTTGCAAGCTCCTGACGTCAATGTGACCTGTGAAGATTTATCGTGACGGGTCCCCGAGTATAGTTCTCGCTCTCTAAGCACAGGTCTATAAAGAGCCTAGCTACTGTATGGAAGGCGAGAGTTTATATTTTGCTAAATCTTCCCCTCCAAGCCCAGATCCGTAGGCATGCATATTTTTTATTTTGGAATTGCTTGCAAAATCTAGGTAAAGAGTATGATAAAACAATTTATATATGAATGGTGGGATTATGTACCCGCAAATATACTTTTCCGTTGCATCAAACATCTACGTATGACTACATGGTTTCAGTTTATTTCCTGAATGCAGGAAGTTCAAAGCATGATAAGAGGATAAATTATTTTGATGATTAACAAAGCTCTCTCTAGGAACTACCACAAGGACCTCCCAAGCCAGACAGGTTGGTGCTGAAAATCTGATTAAAAGAGATCGAAAGGTGTCTCGATAGTAGGTAGTTGGAACAACTTCATCCGCCTGGAAGCTTAATTATCAAGTTGAGGGGTTGGGCAAATGTTCTACCAAGAAGATAAAAGAATGACAGAGCATCGCTGGAAGAAGTTCACACAAGTCCAGGGGGACCACGGCGATAAAAAGGTACAAAAACTCTTTGAAATAGGTCAGAGGTGGAGCATATCAATCAACCCTCGTATTGTTGTACATTTAAGAGATGTTTCGTCGTTCAGCGCTTATATTTTTCAAAAAGTAATTAGCAAGACTCTGTTACTATGCTATGGTAATAATTATCAGTAGATTAACTAAAATTCTTAAAAGTACTATATTGTCCTCTTTGTCTAATAATCTGTTGTCGACGTTAATGTAACCAACTAATCTCTTGAAGTCCTAGTAAACCTTTTTCAAACAAAAATATTTCGAGCAGTACTCAACTTCCTCATTGCTCATAGATACGAGTACATACGTATAGTCATATAATTATAATATACCAGAAGGCACGTAGAACCAAGTTTGCATATATCGCACTGTGTCAAAAAGTCTGCCAAATGCCCGACATCCCGCCTGCGCGCATGCGTGAAGTGGACGCGGGATGTTGCCAGACCACGAAAATATATTATCATAATTATTTTATATATCTGATTTCTTTTTTTCTCTCGCAATATTATTCTTAAACTTTTCTTTATATTTAAAAATGTTTTTCCTTTTTTTGTTTTTTCATATTTATGTATTTATTTCGTTAATATTTTTGGTTGCTTATGTGTATTTACCCACTTGTTACTATTATTATAGTTATGCAATTTTATAATTTTTTGTTATGTATTTATGTTTGTATTTTTTTTTCTTCATATTTTTGTTCAATATATGTTAAAGGCAATTTATGCCATTTATGTAAAAATAAATAAATAATACAAATATAAGATAATTTTGTCGTGTTATGTTATGTTTTACTACAAAAAATATTTTACTGTCTGGACTATAAAAAAACAGGTACTTTTATTAGGCAAACGTAAAGAAACCATCATACAATAATTTAGTTATTAAGTAAATTAACACGGTTTAATATTATACAAAGGCTTATTAAAAGAAAGTCGGGTAAAAAATCGACTACCCTGGCAATACTAACAAAATGTCCACCTCGTTTTATTTAATAATCTGACAAACGCTCAAATAATCGGATTCTTAAATAACAATATTAGTGAGTTCGTTACTTACAGATGAAATGTGATCCCACCCTTATCCCGTTTTATCCCAGCAGTATTTTGACACTTATAAACGACACAACACGGCATAATTGAATTTAAATCGACAGTTGCGTACTAAACGACGTCTACAGAGTAACTAATGGCCAAAACGTAAAACTACTCATTTATTAGTAGTTTAGTTGGCTTTAATTTGATGCGAGTGCGCGGTTTCTGGACTTTTATAATTCTATACTATAGCATTTAATAATATTTGTTCAGTAAAGAAGACATGAAATAAGCACTATTGCATGATGGCACAATTTTCTTCCAGACCGAAGCGATCATGTAGATTTTATTATAATCAAACGATAGTAAACGCCTTTGTTCCTTAGAATTTAGAATTGACGCTGAAAATATAAGCTGTCAGATGAAGTGATTGACGATTGACAGACCCATAGCCTATAGCTCTATATCAAATACTTAATGGCAACATTTGACACATTATGGTTTGGAACAATGCAACGTTTCAAGCGAAACTCATTTATGCATTATCTTCATCCGACATACAAATGCATTTCGCTGCCAGTCATCTTTTGCTGAAGTCATTCGTCTTTCAAGGCGCATTCCAGTATTCTTGAAACCAATCGACTTTATGTCGACTGTTCCGAAGCATTTTATTTTGTGTGCGCGCCGGAATAAGAAAATACAACGTTATTTTTTTACAGTTTTAAAGAAATAAAGGTCTATGAAATACTGTTCATTAAAAAAATATGTACCTGTGTATTTATCATTGCAGGGTTATTCCAATCTATTTTTCTATAATTCGCCTACGTTTATTTTATAAAACTGAAAATACATGTTTGTGTTTATTTTTTTATTTTTTTATTCATTTTATTCACAGTATATTTTTGTTATATTCATTGATACATAAATCCCAACGCCATTGAACCAAAGTCCTGTATTGAGTTTGTTTGTTTGTCCGTGACATCTCCGAAATGGCGAGTCGTAGTGGCCTAAAATTTGGACACGTCAATTAAGATGTGATTTTAAGGTTAACGTTGCTATTTTCCTCTACTCGATAAAAACTTAAACTTTATAAAGATGCCTAGTGCGGCCCTGACATATTGCCCATAATCAACTGTCATTATCAACAGTAAACATACTTTGATTCACAAATTTATCCCCTAAATTTAGATAAAATAGTATGTGAAGTAAATATGTTGATATAAGGAAAGTTTTTAAGCAACATAATACACGTGTCGGGACAATAAATGCCAAAAATCAATGTAAATCATGGGAAAAAATTCGGAATCAATTACCTGTGAAAACCGACTCCTTTAACAGCTTTGACGCTCTCACTGCTGCATCTAAACATACTGCAATTCACCATAGTCGATTTTTATTTATTGTAACGTAAATATCCAAGTTATTTACAAACAAAGCCAAGCATAGCTACAAAAGCATCCGACCAAACCGTTATGTTTATGTTGTCAAATAAAACAAAATGGCCACCAATTGGTTGCTAGCCAACAGACCAACATCGCTTGTGTTCTATGAAACATAGTGTTATGGCTTCTCTCTAGGTACGCATTATTACTCTGAGGTAAATACGTTTTTTTTTTGTTATAAATTTTTATTCTGGTCAAAAAACATAAATATTAAGAGTGATTTTCTTTTTTTTGCTAAAGAATTGGAGTTTTACATTACTACTTACAAGATAATAATTTAATAAAAAAATGGAACATTTAAACTGAAATACTAAATACTAACAAAATATAAATTAGATATGCGAGTATAAACTACAAAATATGTGTATCGGTTTAATATTATTCGTCATAAAATGCATTTGTGTATATATTTATTAGATTCAGAAACATATTAAGTCGGCCTCGTGGTGTAATGGTCAGCGCGTTAGTCTACCATGCAAGAGGTCTCGGGTTCGATTCTCGACTTGGTTTATATGAAATATTTATTGAAAATAGTGTTTTCACGTTTCGAGAATATTTCATAGTCCCTGGACTGGTACCTGAAGCGTAAAACTGATCATCTTAACTTCATGTGACAAAAATGATTAAGATAAGCTGTGATTGGTGTACCGATACAGTTCCCTATGCACCATTAGGTGCGGAAAGGGGACGATGATGATTAAGTAAAGACAACATAAAAAAAGCGTACTAACTTTCTGTTCACTAATTACTCTAGTATGGGGTTATTGGGTGGGGAGGAGCATATAATAGCATACTGACCCCTTTAAAAGTTGTACAAAGAACAATTCTTAAATCCAAAATAAAAGTTTAACTTTCCCAACAAAAATAATTCATTAATTATTCCAAGTTCTTAAAGTGGGCAATATTTACAGATAAAAAATATTCAGTTAAAAGCAAAAATTTTGACATCTTTGCGATTTCCAAATAATTTTGAATTATCAAAATGTCGTACTAAATAATTCCTACAAAATTATGTTTATTTAGGGATAAAAAACTTTGATCGCCTACCTTAAGAAATTAAGAACATAAAAAATATGAATAAATTTAAAATTGAATCAAAGGAACACTCTGTATAATAAATACTATGAATTATTATAAGAATTAAATCAATAAAAATAATTGAGAGATCGAAAAGGTCTCTCTCCAAGCATAAAAAGTTTTTTTTTTTTTCGGAGAGGAACAGCTTTCTTTCTTCTCTAACTCATATATTGTCCGTGTGGCTCGACTGTGGAATCATCTCCCATCCACCATCAAAGATGTTACTACATTATCTCTGTTTAAATCACGTCTGAGGAAACATCTCCTTTCTCTTCCTTGATCTCTCCTCCTTTCCTTATTCCTTTTTTTTTCCTTTTCCCCATTGAGTAATAGTTTTGATTTAAGTTAATTTATAAACAAATACGTTTATTTCTATTTTTAAATATCTTTAACTTTTTAATATTTTTTTTCTATTAAATATGTTATGTAAAAATTGCCATTTGGCAATAACTATACGCAAGGAGCGTGGAATAAATTAAGGGTCACGTATAACAACTCATACAGACAATAATTCGGTTTGCCTAGGTACTGCAGTGCCTCTGAAATGTTTACAGCTGGACGAATAAACACCTTCGCTGCCCTGCTTCGCCAAAGAGCCTGGAGCCTATGGAAACGCCTAAAAAACTCTAATAACGAAATTCTCCAAGCCACTGCAGGGTGGATCCATTCACCGTTGTTCGAGCGATGGCGCGATATGTTAAGACCACCATAAGTTCTGCAATATAAAATTTTATTTTATGTTTATATTTATGTTTATTGTTATATTTATGTTTATTGTTATATTTATGTTTATTGTTATATTTATGTTTATTGTTATATTTATGTTTATTGTGATATTTTTTTTATATTTATAATTATGTTCATGTTTATATGGTAGAATTGGCTCTGCACTATATAGCTATTTTATTGGAATAAAAAAATTAAAAAATAAGCCCGCTAATGTACAAATAACATTATGTACAAAAAGTTAAATAAATAAATTAACAGCATTAAAATAACAAAATTCTAAACTTATATGCCTATGAGATGAATCCTTTATAGTCTATTAATACTAACATTATAGTAAGTTAACCAAATAGGAGAACAGTATTCTAGCTGGGGACAAACAAATATATAATGAAATTCATTATCAAAACAATAAAAAAATCTAGCCCACAATCTTGTCCTAATTTGTCCCGGAGTGATTTATGGCTGCCATAACTCATGCACGAATCAGCCCGCCATCACCAGAGCTGGCGCTGTGTCCGGACGACTAACTGACTACTAACCGTAGCAACGTTGCAACAGATTGCTCTTTTATTATGCAGAAACTTGTCCCGGCCGCAAATCGCATTATTTATGACCTCACACGACACGCGATATGCGGCCCGAGATTCGCAATTAACACGTCTCACGTTAAGTAATTAATTTGTCTCCGAGTGCGGTGATTTACTCCGCAACTGGTGATAGGATCTACAAAGTAGTTTGCAAATAGGTCCTATTACATAAATTACCCTCGTTCATGACTGAACAATCATTATTGAGTGTAAGTAGTACTTACATACATATTATAATACAAAATACATACCATTGAGGTGCGCACTTTATTGTATTTTATTTTATTTCTTAAGTATCAACTCTCACTGCTTCCACCTTCCATAGAATCACTTCTCTACAATTCCGCAGAGTGTGTGCGGACCAACTACTGCTTCACAAAATTATGACAGGAATAGTTGACTGTACAGAACTACTTAGTTTAATAACCATATATGTACCAGACAGGATTTGTAGACGGTACCACCTGTTTCATGTACCAATAAGTAAAACATCGTGTGTTAAAAATGCTTTTTTTCGTAGGACCTTTTCAGTGTACATTACAAATTTTTAATACATAGATTACACAAACATCACTCTGTCAGATTTGAAATTTACACTCAAAATGAATTATGTAACTTGGTAGACATTATGATAATAAATATATACATCTCCTTTTCCCTCCTTATCACCTCTTCAAGCATCCTTGTTCTAATCCCGCTAAAAATAATAATAACTTACTGTTCTTAAAAAAAAGAAAAAAAAAGATTTTTAAAAAATATTTACGAGTACATGAAAATAACATTTTTATATGTTAACATTTTACAACAGAGATGAAGAACATTTAAAAAAAAGGTAATATAGAAGTCTAGGCATCTACAGGGGTTATGACCTATCAATGGCTGGTTTAAGTGGCCACTTTACACACTGTGTAACATTCACCATTCTGCCTATATTTGAACATCTTTATTCCTTCAATTCTTTCATCTGTTGATGTTTGTGAAGTTAAAGGGCTGAAACCTTTATTTATGCGGGTGAGATTCATCTGATTGAATTATTTCACCTACATACTAGGCAACGCCTGAAAATATTATTTTTTCAATTTCTATACTTCTTCATGAACCAGGTAATTTATCAACAATATTTTGAGTTTGTCAAAATTTTTGTAGACAAGGACTGGATTCAACTCCCTGGGGAGCTGTTTATATTAACATTTTACAACAGAGATGAAGAACATTTAAGAGAAGGTAATATAAAAGTCCAGGCATCTACAGGGCTTATGACCTGTCAATGGCTGGTTTAAGTGTATTTATTTGTTTAATATGTATTTATTTAATATGTAATATATTTTCTTTACTAACTTTGTGGAAATCTGTTATAAGTTCTGAGTTTATACACTATAATATATTTGTTTACTATTAATATGTATGTAGAACTGTTGGTTTCCCAAATAAATACAAAGACTAATAATAATAAGCAAAACTTTCTTAGATTGAAAAAAACCAGTGATAAAATTGTACACAAAATAAATCAAAATAAATGCGCAGCAGCCTTTTATAATTGTAATTGTAATTCCTTAGCTAATTTATTGGTTAATAATAAAAGTAAAAAGATCAATTGTCCAATTCAGGAACTTACCTTCTTAATTGTAAAAATACGTGCTAAGCAGGCCAAACGGGTGAAGCATTTAAAACACGCATAAAAGAGCATATACAATCATGGTCTACTAATAAAGACAATTCAAATTTTGCCAATCATTTAATAGAACATAAACATTCCTTAGATTTAAAAAAAAAAGTAAAACTAATTCATGTGCACCCACCTTAAGGCCATAAACTTGACAAACAGGAAATTCTCAAATTTAATAGATTAAAAAAAAACCCAGCATAGAATTACTTAATAAACAGCTAAGACACGTGTATTCCCCATTACTATACCCATTGTTATAATTTTACTAATGACCTTGAACCCTTTGTTTTTCAGAAATCATAATTGACATTAATCAGACTCGCAAAGGATGGGACAATTAAAAATAATATATGTACAATACTTAAACTTATTAGAAATATCATTATATCAGCTCATTAGTTAACTTGAAACACTTTGTAAATGATCTTTAAGTCAAAAATAATTTAATTTCGTTTACTCTCATATAATTTTGAATTCTCTATCCCTTATCTGTTTTGTATAGATACATTGAATTTCTTAGTAAAGATACCAGTCTCGAAGATGTTGCGAAAGCGACAAAACCGGTCACTGGATATTCCAAGTTAGTGAATTAAAGTATCACTCGTCTTTTATTTTCTATAAAACACAAAAACTGAGGTTAAGTATTAATAGTATTTAAACCATTAACTTTAAGGTCAAACATTTTAATTAATGTTATAAAATATTTCTAAATAACCACATACCGACTTTTCTATGTCTACCGGTTTCGAGACGTACCCGTCTCTTCGCCAGGACACCGATTAAACCAATATGCAAAACCCAAAAAAAAAAAAAAAAATTGAAAAAAAAAAATTTTTTATCTTGTTTTGGTTGCATTTATGAACACCTGCTATTTTTTTTCTTTTTTTCTAAAGTTTCAAATATATTTAAGTGTTTGTTTATTCTTTAATTTAATTGAATTTTTTGAACTCCTCTTTTCCACTTTAAAAAAAAAAATTAAACAATTATTTCTGATTCTGTTGGGTTTTTATTTACTCTTACCTTTTCAAAGCATCAAAAACAAAATAAATATATATTTATTATTTTACATGCAATGTCTGTATTCTTTTATTAGAATCATAATTGAAACTAATGTCTGAGCACCCGATGACAAACTATTATTTAATAATTTATCGGGACAAATATGTTTTAATGCTTTATATATTTCTTTATATAATGTATTAATATTGCAATCGTGTGTATTTCATTGAAAAAATACTCTTATCAAATAAATAAAATAAAAAAATATTTTAAAAATTAGGATTTAAAAAATTAGGATTTAAAAAATTAGGATTTAAAAAAAAGTTAACCACGATAATTGTTCCTCAGAAGGTTCGTGGTCTAGCTTTAAAACACGTTTAAAGAACAAAAAAAATGGAATGAAGCCTGCTATCCAATTAGACCTATTTACTTAACTAATTAATTAATTAACTTAATTAATTAATTAATTATTTTAATTAATCTGTTATTAGTTCTGAGTTTATACACTATATCTGTTTGTTTACTAAATATGTATGTAGAACTGTTGATTTCCCTAATGAAATAAAAAAAAAAAAATAATAATAAATAACCATATAAAGTAACGATTTCAACAACATAAAAAATAAAATAACAAGTAATTAAAACAATACATTTGATAAATAAAAAGAAAATGCATACCTTCAAAACGTAATGGTAATGGAAAGGGAATATAACAAACGTCACAAGAAGTGGTAGACGATGAACGAAGGAAAGTAAGAGGAAACATTTGATTGTACTAACGAAAATGATGAAAAAACTTTTATTTATTTAAAAAAAACATATATTATTAATTTAAAAAAAAACAAATTGTATAAAATAAATGCACTCTAGCGGTATAACTTAAATCTTTTTTTTCCAACCGACAAAAACCAGACTGAAGCAAATTGGTGATGAATTTTACTTTCGTAAAAATGCTTTATTTATTTAAAAATCATAGTCTGCATTGTTTAATGGGCTGTTTGACCCATCACGTAATGTAGACAGTAAAAATAAATTGTTAATGGATTGAAAGGAGATAGCTGCTAAACTAGGAATAATACGGCTATCGAATATCTATCTAGTTTAAAAACTATAGTTTTGTTGGTTGCCTGCCTACCCGAACGTTGCATTCCCTGAAACATTGTGCATATTTCAAACTCAACCCTTTAAGATCTTCACCTGAAAAATACACAAGCACCCGAGTAAAAAAAATACAAGACTAGCAGTCTAAGTAAAAAAACACGTATATTTTCTTACATTATAACCACTAAAATTTCAATTTGTATTTGGGAAAATTACAAATAAGTCAGAAGAGCAAAATATTAAAACTGTTTTCATTCATCATCAAACCCGTATTCGCACCATGAAAATACATTCTTCCACATACCCGAAACCGTTGTCTTCCTTTCGGTTCCACTTATAAATAAGCAATGTCTTTTTGTCAATAAGCGAGTTATTTAAAAAAATATATTAGTAAATATAAGTAATATAAATCTTTACATATATAATTATTTTGTACGTGTGCTGTCAGCGTACTCCTCCTAAACGGCTTAACCGATTTACGTGCAGTTTTCAGAAAAATATAGATCTTGTTTTGCGTGTTGGTAGATACAAAAATCTTCCATCGAATATGTAAAAAAAGAGTTAGGAGCATAAATGTCTTATTCATCGATCTACCAGGGTTGCATTCGAAGAAAATGCGTTTGCAAAAAAATGGAAAGGTATTTGTGTGTGTAAAAAAATGTTGTTTTTGAATGTTTAAATACGCATTCGTTTTTTTATGGATCGCAATCCGATTATTTTATTGAATTCCTTATAATTTCTACCCAATTATTTCTTTTAACTGGATTTTAGGTTATATTAAAATAATATTAAATTCAATACATTTTTAAAAATCGTATTCCTACATAAGTACACCCTTTTGTTGGTGAGACGTCCGGAGTTTTACGTTTGCAAAAATAATGACATGTTTGAAAAAATATTTAGTTTATGTTTTGGAATTCAATCATAAACAAGTGCCTACTTAAATTTAATATTTTTTTATTATCAACAATTTTTAATTTTGGAATTTAATCACAAACAAGTAACTAACTAACTAACTAACCATCACGCCATTTCCCCGGAGGGGTAGGCAGAGAGGATAGAATGCCACACCACTCTGTCCTGGCACACTTCCTTTGCTTCCTTCACATTCATACATCTTCTCATGCACGCACGTCGATTATTCCGACTTTTCACATGACCACTTTCAAGAATTTGTTGTACTTGATCATGCCATGTCTTTCTCGGCCTTCCTCGACTTCTACAACCAGACACATTCGCATCATAAATCTTTTTAGCCGTTCTTTCATCATTCATTCGCTCCACATGACCGAACCATCGCAAAAGACCTTTCTTAATTTTGTCGATAATGCTTAACTCAGCCTTGCATTCTGCTCTAATTTCGACATTAGGGCACCTATCATACATTGTTTTTCCGCACATTCGCCTGAGGGATCGCATTTCAACAGCATTCAGTCTACTTTCGTCCCTTTTTTTCCAACTCCATGCTTCGCTTCCATACATTAGGGTTGGTACCAGAACTCCATTATGAACTGCTAATTTAGCCTCTTGCGATAGACACTTATTTGCTACGACAGACTTTAAGGCACCATTAACTCTGTTACCGGCACTAACCCTCCTTTCAATATCCTTGTCCATATTTCCATCTCTAGTAAACATACTACCCAGATATACAAATTCTTCGACCTATTTCAAACTATCTCCATTTACTACAATCTTACATTCAGTCATAGTTACATTTCTTTCAAAGACCATGACGTTCGAGAAACAAGTACCTAGATGAAAAGTATTTTTCCAAAATGATAGCAGGCAAGCCAACGTTCGGACAGGACAATGTCTGTCGGGTCCGCTAGTGTATTATATATCTTAGTTTTAAACATATTTTTTTAAATTGACAATTTCATGTACATCGCGATTTTTATTAAATTTAACTTTACTATTTTCTCTTTCATTGGGAGTTATATGAAGGATCTTTGTCGGATATTATCATTCATCCTCATGCTCATATAGTAAACACGAATGGTAGCAAAAACAGATCACAATAGTGATTAAATTTCTTTGATTTTCACGGCTGTTCAGATTTTATTGTATTTTTTCTCAAAAAAACAAATTTATATCATTTATACAATGGTTTTAATATATCGGTAGGATATATATTTATACAAGTGTCTCATAATCCAAGGTATTTTTTTAAGGGTGTTAGGCCAGCTTATGACTCACAAATGTGACCTTAATAAAAGTGCCTTAGTTTTCGAGAATTTTCTCGAACATCTACGCCTAAGATCAGTTTCTCTAGTGCTACTTCTTCAAATTTTTATATTTTAGAATTCCAATTTGTGTTTCACAATATTACAAATACTGAATAGGTGCGAAGGTTTTCACGGTCACTGTTATCAATATTATGTATCTTTTTTGGGTGATACCGTGTATGTTGGATTTGATCCGACGTTTCGGCTACCATTGCAGGAGCCATCTTCACACACAGTTTTCCCTGAAGATGGCTCCTGCAATGGTAGCCGAAACGTCGGATCAAATCCAACATACACGGTATCACCCAAAAAAGATACATAATATTTACAAATACTGGTTTGCTTTGGTGGAAAAAAATATTAATGCCCGTTCTATGAATTTAAAATAAATCTTTAGGTAACTTTGACTCTTCACCCTGAAAAAAATAAATTATAACGCTAACCTGGCTTATTATTTTAAAAAAATGTATTATTTTTAAAAATTATTATTTAAAAAAAAATTCAATTTATTAAAAAAAATATTTTAAAATAGTATAACATTTAAATAAAAGAATTTGAGATGAATAATTCACTCAGATACCAACATAATAGAAAAATTCCTAAATTCCACACAAGTCATGGTCAAAACAGCTTTGCCTTCAAAGGTGTAAAAAATTATAATAATCTTCCCAATCAAATAAAAACTATTAAAAATATTTATCAAAAAATAAATTTAAAGTAAATCTAAAGAATTTTTTTGAACATGTGTAAAAACTACATTAAATTCTAATTGGTATGAATGTACTATTGTTTTATTTTTTTTCATTTTATAATTATTATTTTCTTGTACTCGTATTTAAAATTATATAAACTCTTATAAATAAACAACTACAACAGTGTAAGTCACTCTCCAGGCACAAGAGTTAGTCTCTATTTTTGGAGAGTTACAGTGAAAACATTTACCAGATGTGTAAAAGTAGATATGTGTAGAATTTTATAAAAACATGTACCTTTTATGAAATTTATTAATAAAAAACAAGCTTCAAATAATATCTGTAATGTGCGAGTGAACTAAGCAAGGAAAATATACCTACTGGGATGTTAAAATAAAGTATACATTTTGTATTGTAAGCTGCAATAATCGGCCAGTTTCACGCATTGAGAACGGGCTATGCTTTTAGATGCTACTATTAACAGTGACGTTCATTCATAATAAATAAAGATTATTTTATTTATTCTTCCATAGTTAAAACAACTATAAACCATTATTGATCAGAGTTAAATATAATGGTAAGCTCAGCATAATCAATTAGATGGACGATTCGCCCCTGATGAGTATTGTATGTATGTGACAATGTGTAGTGAATATGGTGGACTTATTGAACAATAATTATAAAAAAATATCTGTTTTTTTAAAAACCTTAATGAGGAAACTTATCAACCACCTTATCAATCGATGTAAAATTGTTAAGAAAATTTTTAAGAACGCTCCGGCTTAAAATCCAAATTTAAAAAGGGTAGTATTTAAATGATTGAATATAAATGAAAACTGAGGGTGTCAAAAGTACTGACTATGGCGTACTGAAATACTAAGGGGGCGAAAGACTGAGGGTGAAAACAAATTTTGAAAACGGTGACTTGAAAATACGAATTTTATTTACAAGTAATTCAGAACCAATCAGTACAACAATTTTTGAGCGAACACCTAATCTAACCTAACTTTTTTCGCCCAATTTATGAATTAATTCAGACACATAGAATTTTAGTTGCTAGCTCAGATTAACTGTTTCTCTCTATTAGAAGCTCCTAACCTAACCTAACCTAACTTTTTTAGCCCAATTCATTATTTAATTCAGACACTTGGGATTTTAGTTGCTAGCTTAGATTAACTGTTCCCCACTATTAGAAGCTCCTAACCTAACCTAACCTAACTTTTTTAGCCCAATTCATTATTTAATTCAGACACTTGGAATTTTAGTTGCTAGCTAAGATTAACTGTTCCCCACTATTAGAAGCTCCTAACCTAACCTAACCTAACTTTTTTCGCCCAATTTATTATTTAATTCAGACACTTGGAATTTTAGTTGCTACCTTAGATTAACTATTTTTAACTCATTTTACGAATTTTTAGTTATTCATAATTATCGCCAGTGAAGTTAATAATTCGCAAACATAATTTAACGCCACTCGGTTTGGTATTAAAGTATCTCATTAACAGTCATTTATATATTATTTATTCACCCGGTTAATAATTTCCCATTTAAAAATATGTAAGATAAAAAACAAAAAAATATATACATGTAAGTACTCGAATGCATAAATTGCATTTTAATATTACAGTCGAGGCAAAAAAAGGCAAATGTCAAAGGCAAAGTTTAATAAGTTTTATAGTTTGTGTGCAAGATTGATACGATGGATCTATTGCTATGCAATTTTAATAAAAAAATAATTATTCATGTCCTTGAATATATCTCATGCTGGATATACAGAATTGAATGTTTGAAATACCAATGCATGGATATAATTCTGAAGTTGGAATAAATCAGTAGATTGATAATAATTTATCTTCAATGATTTTCTTTTATTTTTCTGATTGACATCCGCGTCAAACATTATTTTTACTGTATGTAAAAAGGAAAAATAGGATACTGTTATATTTACTTTGTTTTATTAACATATTACAACAGAGATGAAGAACATTTAAGAAAAGGTAATATAGAAGTCTAGGCATCTACAGGGCTTATGACCTGTCAATGGCTGGTTTAAGTGGCCACTTTACACACTGTGTAACATTCACCATTCTGCCTATATTTGAACATATTAATTTAATTACTTTATACTAGTTTTTTTATTTTTTACTATTATATCAAACTGCATTCTGTAAGGCAAACAATAAATAAAGTGTTACGGTAAGCAAGAAAGACATTTTAAGTTAAATCAATAAACAAGTAAGCATTTATTATCAAAAAAAATAAGAAATAAAAATATGTATCTATGAAATGCGTATTTGCCAATACTACAGTGCAGTTTGATATAATAGTAAAAAATAAAAAACTAGTATAAGGTAATTAAATTAATATGTTCAAATATAGGCAGAACGGTAAATGTTACACAGTGTGTAAAGTGGCCACTTAAACCAGCCATTGACAGGTCATAAGCCCTGTAGATGCCTGGACTTCTATATTACCTTTTCTTAAATGTTCTTCATCTCTGTTGTAATATGTTAATATAAACAGCTCCCCAGGGAGTTGAATCCAGTCCTTGTCTGCAAGAATTTGGACAACTCAAAATATTTTTTTACTTTGTTTGTTTTTATAAATTCAAGCTTCAGAATAATAAGATTTTCAGTTAATCAAACGTGATTAATATCACGACTAAACGCAATACCCGAGCAGCTTCAATTTTTGCATTAAGTAGAGTAATAAATGCAACAAAACATCACGTCGTTTCCCCGCAAGAGTAGGTAGAGAGGATAGAACACCACATCACTCTAGATTTGCTTACAGATCTCGCTTCCTCTACATTAATACATCTTCTCATATCGCGCGCCGATTATTCCGACTTTTGACATGTCCATTTTCAAGTATTTGTTGGATTTGGTGATGCCATGTCCTTCTCGGTCTTCTTCAATTTCTGCATACATCAACATTTGTATTGTAAATATTTTTAGCCGTTCTTTTGCGGTCCATTCGCTCTACATGTCCAAGCCAGCGAAGAGCTCTTTTCTTGATTTTTGCGATTATGCTTGTCTCAGCCTCACATAATGTACGGATATCTACATTTATTTTTTTATTTATGCTTTATTAAGTTAGTTCATAACATCTTAAGAACTAATATAAACATTTAATAAAAGTACAATTTTTTTATCAAAATTTCTCAATAACATTTTTTTAAAAATTAATTTGAAATATTTTGAATTTTTCTATTTCCTTTATTTCTTCAGGTAACACTTATTGTACAGCTTCAATTCCTTGAAAAATGAGTTTTGAGATTCTGTTTTTCTCCTCATTGGTAATCTTATTTTTTTTAACCCCTTGTTTCATATGTATGACATTGTTGGTTAAATTTTATTATTGTTTTTATTTTATTCATCTCCTTAATTATTTAATGAATAAAAATTGCTGTATTATATTTAATTTGTTGCTTTACCGTGAGCTAGTGCATCTCTGATACATAGTTTGATTACATATTCGCCCGAAAGATTATTGCCAGCATTCAGGCTACTTTCATCCTTGTTTATCCAAGTCCAGACTTTGCTCCCAGCAATACTTTTTAAAAATATAAATGTCAGCTTTTCGCTATTCACGGAAGTTGAGATTCGTTGATTTATTTATTTATCTATTTATTGTTATCATTATATTACATACACAAAATTATAATTTATGCAAAGTTTCTTTGACTGCCTAACTAGGGTTATTAACCCCGTTCTAAGATAGTAAAAAATATAAAAAACAGTAATCGATATATAGAAACAGTTATAAAGATACAGGACAAAGTAAAAAACTAGTAAAAAATGGAGTAAAAACATGGTAAAAAATGTAGTAAAAAAAAACATTAAAATATGTCTATAAAAATATTTTGAAACTCAGTAAAATGCGAAATATAAATAGAACACATAGTAAAAAACATATTTAAAGTCATAGTAAAAAAATGAATGTATATGCATAGCAAAAAGCTATGATGTAAATAATAATTAGCTTTTTTTTATCAAAATTAAATTTACTCGCATAACACACATACAAAATTCCACACACTACATTCCACATCATCTCTCCATACTTCACACTACACACACCACATTCCAAACGCACAACATATATTGCGTCTGTTTTTTTTCCAAATGCAGAGTTTAAGAGGACACAAAAAAGACGATAAATTAGTCAATTGTGTATTTTTTAAAATTATTTTACAATACATAACAATAAGTCCGCTGGCAGGGAGACTACAGAGGAGGTGGACTGACGACGTCGTCGAACTCGTGGGCCATGGATGGAAACAGAGTGCCCAGGACAGAAAAATGTGGAAAAATTTGGAAGAGGTCAATCCAGCAAGGGAGAGAAACGGGGTGATAAGAAGAAGAAGAAGAAGAAGAAAAAAAAGAAGAAGAAGTATACTGGGCAAATATTGCGAGCAGTTTTGATAGCTTTATTCCCTCGATTGAACACGAATAAAAGGTGTTGAAAATGCCCACTTTCGTGGCGTGTAATTTTTGTAATTTTGTGGCGTATTTTTATTTTTTATGCTTATTTTTTAATAATAAAAAAAATGGACACACGTTATGTTTATACCCTATACATTGTGTGGTGTTCGTAATTGGTGCTGTGTTAAGTTTATGTTTTAATAATAATTTTATATCATATCAGTATGGCACTGTGAACACATTAATTACAAAAAAAACAGGGACTCCATGGATAAAAATACGTATTTAATTAAGCAACTAAATAATTTGTAAAATTACCTAACCTACCAAAAAATAAAAAAAACAGTTTTTAGTTATTAAGTTTTATTTTTTCCTATTTGTTTTTTTTTAATAAGAAATCTTGTATTGAAAGTGGTAACATATCATTAAATAATGTCTTATTTTAAATGTGTAAAATAATTAGAATTGCATCCATGAAGCAGACCCTAATCTCACGTCTAACCATTGCATTCTTCAATTGAATCTATATATTTCAGTACAATGCAATGTCTTGTAAAATATAAACAAGTATTCTGGATTGTAGGGTTAAAACCGTTCCTGTCTACAAAAATTTATATTAAAATCTTTGACATTTAGTTATCAATTTGAAAACGTTTTTTAGTTACGACAGTAAAACTTTCGTTATATCAATAATAGTTTAATTATGTCCAAATGTTTGTAGACATGGATGGAAGTTATTAAGATTGAAAAAGATAAATAATTCAGCCAGATGAATCTCACCAACTTCAATGAAGGTTTCAGCTCTTTTATTTTAGAAAAGTCAATAAGTTGAGGAAATCTAGATGTTTAAACACAGGTAGAATGATGAATGTTGCTCATTGTGTAAAGTAGCCACCTAAAGATGAGAGATGAGACTGTTAAAAGGGATTGTACCGGATAACATAATTCGTGAAGCGAAACATATGGGCGAAAGTGTGTATTTAAAATTCTGTAATGTCCTGCCGGTAAAAAAACTTTGTGACTACAAATTTATTGTAGATCACTTTGTTGATCCGGAATATAAAAAAAAGAGTTTCCCACACCCACAACATTAGATTAAAAACTAAGGGCTCCCTGATCGTTCCCCGAATTACAAATTACTTCAGAGAGTAAACATTAAATTGCGTTATTCCAAGGTTGTTCAATAATATCCCACAAACCATCATTAACATGATTGATCTCCAAATGAAAAAAAAGAACTGAAAAAATATCTTCTGAATGCTCTATAGTGCCTATAAATAATAATATAATATAATATAATATGAATATAATAATGTAAAATAAACCTGTCATTAAATAAAAAGAATGTGTCTCACTGAAAAGTCTTTAGACTTAGTGGGTAACAAATTGTTATATGTATTTTAAATTATTAAATAAACGCTGCGTTGAAACTGAAAAACCGTTATTTACAAAGTGTTTCTTAGTTCACCATAAAATAATGTATGTGTAAATATGTAAACAAAAAATGTACCCCACCAACAAGCCTTGGTTTTGTGGGAAAAAAAAACTATATTTATTTTATTTTTGTTATTTAGAATACAAACAGGTGTACAGGCTAAATTAATAAGACTGCAAAAAATAAATACATAAAAATAGTAGGGCCTGCCATCCAATAAGATAACAATGTACAAATAACATTATGTACAAAAAGTTAAATAAATAAAAAAACATGCATTTACTTAATTGTAACAAAATAGAGCGACGATGGTCTACTGAAAAATATTTTCCATCTCTGTTTCAATAAATTTCAGTATCGTAATTTCGTTTTTTTCGACTTAAATCATTTTTATCATGAGTCCTCAATATCAATGTCCAATAAATTATAATTATCTACCTAGACTTAAATAAAATTAACTTTTCTGCGTCCGACTCGAGCTGTCTATTAAATTACTATAATTATTGTCTGTTCTAATGTGGTTTGATTTAATAGGAAACGTAATTATAACAAAATAGCGAGATATGCAAAACTTCATAATTATTATGTTTTAATAATTTACAAGCTGCATTGCGATGCATTTTTTTTACATAAATTAAATAATAAATTGTACCCATATTCCGCATAACAGACGAATATTTTTTATTTATTTTATATCTCGACGTTAATAATCGAGTCTCTTATTTCGAAAAACAATCATTACCATCATGCCCCTATCCGGACCCGATGGTGCATAGGGCACTGTATTGGTACATTAAATACAAAATAAATTGATCATTTGTTTCGTGAAGGTAGGATGATCAGTCTTACGCTTGAGACGCCAGTCTTGGGACAGTGAAATATTGCAGTATAAAATAACTTTTTAGACAGATGTTTTAAGTCTGTAAATATATAGGTCAGCCTTGTGGTGTAACGGTCAGCGCGTTTGCCTACCATCTCGGGTTCGATTTCCGGCATAGTTGATATGAAATATTTATTTAAAAAAGGGTGTTTTCACAATACAATATTTCATAGTCCCTGGATTGGTACCTGAAGCATAAGACTGATCACCTTATCTTCATGTAACAAAATTGATCGAGATATACTGCGATTGGTATACTCGTACCAATCCAGTGCCCTACGCACTATTAGGTGCGGAAAAGGAATGATGATGATGATGAAATATATGTGTAAAGTATGTATTGTAAAAGTAGGTATAAATATATATATATTATGTGCATATACATGTATGTATTTATACGCCTATATATATTAATAAATTTGTTTTTTTTGAAAAAGTTATATTTTTTAAATTTTTAATGGTTTATTTATTTACTGTGAATTTTTTTCCGATTTTATATAATATTGTATACTTGCCAAACAAAACAGCCATTTATTTGCAAGTTCAACCTGAATTATTATTTTTTTTATTTCTTTATGTATGTTTAAATGTTAAATAAAGGTTTATAATAATTAAATAAAAAAATTAAAGTGTTTCAGAAATCGAACCTTGGGTAAACGCGCTAAACGCTACACTACGAGGCGGACTTTTATTTACTCGATTTCATAATTAATTATTTTTACCTAAGAGTAGCCATCGAGTCAAAAACACCCGTCCAGGGATCTGGTTTTATTTCATTCACAGATTGTATCCTTTATCCACTCAGACACAGACTAAAATATATAAACAAGAAATATGGATCTTCAATCATAGCCAGAATAGTAAATATTACACCGTGTGTAAAGTCGCCAATTAAAAATACTGCAATGTAGGTCCATCTTTTAAATCCAGATTAATTTATTTTATTTTTATTTATTTATTCATTTTTTTACATCATAAACAAAGACTAATAATAAAATAGTGTGACCTCACTGAGATTTCCCGTGCTGAGGACAATTAGCAATATACTTTTTTAAAAACATTTTTACATGTAAAAATAAACAAATAAGACCAAACAATACAGAGATACTTAAAAAAATGTTCAGAAAGTTTTTAACACTACGTATTTAAGTTTATATTTAAGTTTTTATTCATCTCCGCTTTCCCAAGAATCGAACCCAGGACCAGGTAAAAGCGCTTACCATTACACCACAAAGCAGTCATATCTCATAACTTCCGTTGATCCCTTTTTCTCTTACATCACTTCACATTACAACCATTAATATTGTTAATTTTAATCAAATTTTTCTACTGAAATTTGTATAACTGCTAAAATCGCTTTAATGAAATTTTATCAACTACCTTTGGTTTAAAATCTTCTCCTTATATTGCTTTTTCAAATTTTAAATATTACTTGCTATACCTGTTATTCTTTCTTTTTTCTCTGCTGCATTGACATGTTTTTATACTTTTGAACTACTTTTAATTACTTATATTGTAAATGTATATAAAATCAATATATTGCTGCTCTTACTATGATGTGTCATTAATTTTGAAAATGTTTTTAAATTGACTTAAATTTATTGTCTTTTTCACAACAGGCCAGGAGGCCTAATTACAGTGGTGAATTACATCACAGAGCACCCAGGATTGAGAAAAATCACATTTTAATTTTTGTGTTTTCACCGGGAATCGAACCCGGAACCTTCCGTGCGTGAGTCAAGCGTCTTGACCACTACACCACGGAGGCCGCCAATGCGCCCTTTGTCTTATTCCAACGTTCATTACGAAAAAGATAGTGATTGGGCTACAAATGTTTGGACATACTGTAAAATAATGACTTGTTTGAGTAGAAATTTTCTGAGTAAAATGTCGTTGACACGACGTGTTAAAAATGGCAAGTTACTTTTCTCGTTAGTATAGGTTTTGTTAACTTTACCTCTGCGAAAATTCTCGCCTCAAAGTGTATCGAGCCCTTACCGACAAAAGATAGTCAGCGTCGGCACGTTTGTTTATTCTTTGGTCGAAGTAAACATATTAAGTAATGGTAACTAAATTTAAAAAAAGTTTTCAAATAATGTTAAAACTCACATAATTTAACCCTTTGATCTCTGAATGCAGATTTAGATTAGATTTAGAAGTAGATTAAATTCAGATGTAGATTAGATTAAGATGTAGATTAATTTTAGATTGGTATTTAGATTTAGTAGAATTTCGAATTTACTCTTTTTGAATAATGTTATTTATACTGCCGTATAAGGCAAAAAGGCAGCTTTTTGCAAAAGTCATATTTTGAGATATGAAAACATATTGAATCATAATAAACAAAACGTTTTCAAATAATGTTATAGCTCACATATTTTAACCGTTTGATTCCTGAATATAGATTTAGATTTAGTAGAGTCAAAATTCAAACTAAAAGTAGAAATATTTGTTTATCAACCTCCTTAATTAAATGTTACTTTTTGACATTTAAGTCATATACAAGTTTTTTTATTTTAAAATTAAGGAATTAAGTTTTTTTTGTTTTTTTTTTCTCAATGTTTTTTCTACAGTACTTGAAGTTCTATTGTTAAGTAACTTGAAAACCTTATTTTATAATTTTCTTCACCATGTCATAGTATGTATGTGGGTGAATGTGGGAGTGTGCGTGTATATGTGTGTATAATTAAACATGCGCATTGGCATGCATATGTGTATGCACTTGTTTATAAAAAAACTTTTTTATAACTTCATTTATTTTTTTTAATATATGGGTATTTTGTACTTAAATTATTAATATTGTAATCCCACAGCAAGCACAAGAGATTGCTTCTTTTTTGATGTGGTATTTTGTTTCGTTTTTTATTTCTGTACTCATATTTACTTTATAGTAGATCAAACAAAAAATAAATTAAAAATAATTTTTACTTTCTATTTTTGAATAATCGATCTTTTTGAATAGCCGTCATACGCAAAAAGATTCCGAATTTCAACACGTCTATCTTCAAGTATTTGTTGGATTAAGTCATGCCAGGCATCAAACTCCGGTGACAGCTGTCATTGAGCGAAGGCGATACGGTTGGCTTGGCCATGTACTGCGGATGTCTCCTGAGAGCCTTAACCACGCTTGCCTATTCTACAAGCCATCAGGTTCTCAACGTCCTAGACGTCCACTGCTTACTGTTCGTCGACAGTTCATATCGCAACCACGGGATGCGAGATACACTGGAGCTGGGAGCCAACAAAGATGCTTGAAAGATCTTTGTGGATACCATATGCTCCAATTAGGCAGCAGACATGGAATGATAACGTTGATGGTCATGCCATATCTTTTTTAGTCTTCAACGCTTTCTGCATCCATCGACATTAGCATCGTAAATTTTTTAGCCGTTCTTTCGCTGTCCATTCACTCAACACGGGCAAACCAATGTAAAACTCCTTTCTTGATATTGTCGATAATGTTTATCTCAGTTTTACATAATGTTGGTACGGATCTCGACATTTGTGCACCTATCGTACATATTTATACTACATATTCGTCTATGACAGTGTTTCCCAGCGTTCTTTATGCCATGCCTCATTGTAGTCTTTTCAAAAGTCAGATGCCCCACAGGCATCTTTTTAAAGTAAACAGCAGGTAAATTTTCAAATCATATTTTAATATGTTTGTAAACACATTAACTCCTAATGAAATTAAATAAAACTTATTATAATACATATATAATAATTAAAATGATTACAAAACACAAATTGAAAATGTAATTAAGTAGAATAAAATAAGGATGAAAACATCTATCGATATGTCATCATCATAACATTGATCGGTGTTGTAAATTTAAAGTTAAATTACAACAAAAAGGGCATGTAAAATATATCTATAGATAAAAAAGTATAATAGTTAAAGCAAGAACAATAGAGGAAAGAGTGTTGTGCATAGTTAGTGCTACAAACTGGCAGATGGAACAAATACTTATTTCTTGTCAAGCGAAAGGGGACATTTAAATACGTTTTTAAAGAATATGTTAAAATAGTCCACTTTATTATTTGATCATTTATGTAAATAGCAATTCAGATACAATGCGTCTATTTTCAAGGGTAAAACATCCATTTTGTTTGGCAGATTGGCTGTAAGTGCAAAGCGTTTTATTGTTTTTATAATCTAGGTATTTAAAAAAAATTTGTTAAACATTTTCAATCCTTTCTATGTTTGTTATGTATTGCGGGCTCCACACAACGGATGCAAACTCCAAATTACTGCGTACAAAAGTTTGGCTTGGCGGTTGGCGGTACCTACTTCTGAGGCACTATCTATATATATAACAATGAATCGCCGTGTTGTGTCTCGCAAAAACTCGAAAATGGCTGGACAGATTTACATGCGGTTTTTTGCAAAACTTTTTAATTCACGTACGAAAGGTTTACAAATAATAACATCTTTAATATATTTAGGAAAAAAAAAGTTAGAAGCAAATATGTGTTTCCATCGATTTTCCAGGGTTGAATTCAACTGAAATGCATATTCCAAAAAAATTTGGAGAATGTTATTTTTTTGTAAATTAAAAAAGTTTGTATTTTAACGTTTACAAAAATCAATTATTTTCAATAGATATTGAATTGATTAATTTCCTAACAATTTCTTAATTTCTACGTGTTAACATTTTTTTAGTAATGTTTAAAAAATTTTAACCGACATTCGAGACATTTTTGAAAAACGGATGCTTACACAGAATGCACCAAATAAATTAAATAAATAAATAAAATTTTAACTGCAATTTACAAACAAGAAATACAAGAGTGTCAAATAATTTAGCTTGCCGACAACCTAGGACTAACAGAAAAATAAATAGTTTTGAATATACAGCAATAAAGTTCTACAATTCACATTTTAATGACATAAAAAATACACATTTACGTACTTAAAAAACACCCGAACAAAACAGTTCTTATATCCCGTGTTAGTGATATGTAATGTATAATTATCAACTTTTTATTAAAATTATTGTGTCATAATAAATTATATACCCTAAGACCAGCACTTTTGCTGGTTGGGAAAATTTCGTAAAAAAATATATATTTAATGTCATGAAATATGCAAAGTAAAAACGATGTATTTTGTCATTTTCGTAATTTATTTTGGTTTCGAATTAAATGTCAAGCTCACATCAAAACACGGCTGGCGATAAAAGAATGACTAAATTTGCGTTGGGCATGAGTTGAGTGTCATAATTTTAGAAGGCTCAGGGTAAAACGCCGTCTGACTTTTCTTCATCAACACGCATTCACGTATTTTCTCCATAGAATGTGGCACTAGAGTAGTGATTTTTGCACGACTTTGATTTGAGCGCAATGAGGCCTCTTAGCCAATCACACGTGGAGATAAAACAAAAAACAAACCCTTATTACGAATATATTAATAGCTTTAAAAAGTCTAAAATATCCCCCTCTTCTCTTCATGGTATAGTGTAATTTTTTTAATATATATTTTTATTTTTGTTAATCTTTACTTTTAATTTTTGTATTAAATTGTAACATGGAACTTAACATCGATAAATGCAAAATTATTTCATACCATAAATGTAAACATCCTTTTATTTTTGATTATAAACTTAATGGCCAAGTTCTTTCGATTGTCACCTCTATAAGAGATCTTGGAGTGATCCTAGATAATAAACTAACTTTTCTGGAACACTTTGATAATATAGTAAACAGATCCTTAAAAATTTTAGGCTTTATTAATAGAACTACGTCTGATTTCCAAAGTATGCTTACACTTAAAACACTTTATTGCTCTTTAGTTCGCCCTATTCTTGAATATGCATCTGTAATCTGGTCCCCTCATTATGCTGTTCATATCAAGCGCCTTGAATCAGTTCAACATCGTTTTATAAGAAAAATTGCATGGAAGATGGGATTGGAAAGAGGAGACTATTCATATTCTGATATGGAGAGGTTTTTAAGCATATCAAGTCTTGAAAAACGCAGATGCATTGCAGATATAATCTGCATGTATAAAATTATGAACTGTCTCATTGATGCCCCTGAAATTTTGCAAAAGATTCTTTTTAACGTTCCCACCCGTAGACTAAGAAATAATGAAATGCTTTTCCTCGGTCACTACAGGACCAATTATGGTGCACAGTCGCCTTTGCCCAGAATGATCAGGCGGGTGAACGATCATCAAGATCTTGATTATTATGGTGTAAGGATGTCTTTCTTTACAAATCAGCTAAAGAATCTGTATAGTTAGCCTATGCTTTTTACTTAATCTAAAAAATCTATCATCTGTCTTTGCTGCTTATTTCTGTTCCTTATATTTTTTTATTCCTTTGTAAAAATTTCTTTTAATTGTAATGTTTATAATGGACTTTGTCCGTAAATAAATAAATAAATAAATAAATAAATAAGATTCAATATGTCCATGTATTTATAATTTTCTCAAACTGAACGGTTTGGGTAGGTGGGAGGAAATTGCCTTAAGGCAATATGCCCGCCCTTATAAGTACATTTATTGTATCTGTATATAAAGAGTCAAATAAATAAAATAAAAAACCTGTGTAATGAATTACGAAAAAAATGATTGTTTAACCAGCTTAAAGCAGGCAAGCTAACGTTCGGGCAGGACAGCGTTTGTCGGGTCCGCTTGGGATATAAAAAAAGTTAATAAACCGACTTACTAATACTTGAAACGTCTGTTTAATTTTAACTTTTGAGTTCATAATTCGAATTCGACATACGTGTGTATGTATACAGGGTGATATAAGTTCGCACAAATTAGCATAACATCGTTAAGCGAAATAATTGATTAGCTTAGTGAGTACAATACGTAATGTGAATAATACTATGTGTTAGTGGGCGCAGCAGACCAAAGCCGGTGTTTATTTTTTGCACTCAATACTGTCGGAAGTGCATTAAGATCAAGGTTAAATTTCAATGCATTTAGTACACACCCTGTTTCAGGGGTCCGCAACAATAAGCGTCAATTATAATTTCTAAAAATACACGTACAATGAACTTTACACATAAAACTTTTTATGGTTCCGATTGGTAAAAAAACGTATTGATAATTTTGTTAAAAAATAAAAAAAACAGATATTGATGTTCAAATAATATTATTTTTTAGAGTTTGTCAACCATTTCATAAATTCAAATCATGATTTAAAAAATAATACAAAATGTTTACATACAAATAATAAAAAAGGACTAAAATGAAACAACAGGGAGGTATTTCACATTAAAAAATAATATTCCTGTAATAAATAATCAAATATCTTTTCAATTTAGCCCACTTTTTTACTAAAAAAATAACCAATCGTGTAACGTTCAACCCCGTAGCTTCTCTCCTCTCTAATTCCCACCCCTACAAACATATCATTACTAACCTAATTTTAGTGCATGTTAAGACATGATGGTGTTTGCATCCCCTTGAACTCTGCAGGTAATTTATGTATTTTTTCGTCAATACTTTGTATACTACGGTGATGGTAAATGTAAAAGTGTATTTTAGTTTTTCTGCATGTTGGTGTAGTGAGTGTCCTGATGAAGAGACGGATACGTCTTGAAACCGGTATACATACAAAGTCAGTAAGTGGTTAAATACAAATATTTATTAACATTATTTATTATTTTTACCACAAAGTTAATGCTTTGAAGATAAATTAAAACAGACAAAAATTCTTTTAATCAACAGGTAACAGCTAACATGAATAAAAATAATTAAAAATGTTTAATTGATATGTCAATTTTAACAAACGATTTTCTATAAGTACACGTGTATAACTTATTTTGCATTTGAAACATATAAAAAAAAACTGAGACCTCAAATGTAATTCGATATATTCTTTGTGATTGTGTAATTTAATAAATTATGATTCCCCTTTTCGCACATAGTGGTGCATAGGGCACTGTATTGGTAAACCAAATGCAACTACTTCGATCATCGGTCGCAGGAAGGTGAGGCGATCAGCCTTACGCTTCAGGAGCCAGAGAAGGAACAGGGAAATTTTGCAGTTTAAACAACCTTTCGACGATTTAGTATTTAGGATTTACAACAACCGATAGACACATTCTTAAAAAAAAAAATCCCGGCTAGCCAGGAATTTTCTGTGTTTAGGTAGGACATTTTTCACTACATATTTATTTATTAATTTATTAACGGACATTGTCTATTTATACAATTTATAGGCTTTAAATAAAACAATAAAAGAATTGTTAAAAAAAATTTAAAAGAAAAGAAGCATTGAATAATTATTGATAAATATTTTAAATGGACAGAACAAATAGAATACATAATACAAAAAAATAGAAAACTTTTCCAAATCTTCAAGTCGATACGTAACATCTTATCCCTAATTAAACTCAAACAACTATATTTTATTTTTTGTAACTCAATTATAACTTATGGCACAAAAGGATGGGAAGGCACTAATAAATCAATATTAAAACCTCTCAAATCTGTTCAAAAATCAATAGTTAAAATAATTTTAAAAAAACCCTTCAGGTACCCCAGCATCAAGTTATTTGAATAATTTGTGATTTTAGATATAAGGCAATTGTATATTTTTAGAATAATAGTGTTTGTGAAAGCAAATTATTCTATCAAATCCTAAAAGGAACACTCCCACACTACCAGCAGTCAAACTAGAGGATGGGTCATGTGGTCTATCACAAACTCTGAACTCGGGCAAAAAAAATCTGGTTTCTGGGCCCTAAAATATTTAATATGTTGCCCGAACATTGTAAAACCATGACCAGGATTCAATTGAAAAAAAATGTAAAAAATTGGTTACTGGGTTTAGGTCGAGAAAATCAGAAAATTTACTTATAATACATTCTTAAATAATAAATGGTACAAATTAATACTGTATAACTGTATAGTAAATTAACTAGAAGGTTAATGTTGTTTTTTTTTGCATAAAAATGTCTGTCTTAAAACAGGTTGTACCTAGTTAAACAGACAAGACATGATCCAGAGAAACATATTACCTAAGTGTGTATGTAGTAGATAAAGTAATTGTTATTTTGTTAATTAACTATTATTTTAATTATTATTGACAAACATAAAGGACATACGGGCAAGATCTTGACTATTTATTTAGTGCTCGTTTTAATCGCTGTAAACTTAAACCAAAAAAGTCCAGATCTTGTCTTGAGTTGACAATACGACAAAGACGGGTCATGGGAGAATTAAGGCCATAGTTTGTTCTTTGCTGATCGATGAATAGTACTTCATTGTTTCTCAAACTTCTAGTTAGAATATTGAATTTTACTTGTCCCAAATGATGGAACATCGATTATACCATTTAGTATGCCGAACACATATATGGAATCAATATTAGCTCTACGTTTTTGTAGACTAGAAATATTTAACAATGACTCTATATCAGCATAAGAATAATAACCTCTCTCTAGTCCAAGCATCCACGCTACTTTTCGTAGCTATGAATATGTTTTTTCATTAAATTATACCAAAACATTTAAAATCAATATCTACAAATAATATAAAAAATTGAAGCACAAACATAAATGACAAAATACATTCAATAAAAATATTGACATTTAATCAAAAATAAAACAGATAAAAATAGTATTATTTCATTATCATCATCATTCCTTTTTTCGCACCTAATGGTGCATAGGGTGCAATTGGTACACCAATCGCAGCGTATCTTGATCATTTTGTTACATGAAGGTAAGCTGATCAGTCTTATGCGTCAGGTCCACGGACTATGAAATATTCTAGTGTGAACAGAAATTTAAATAAATATTTTCCATAACAATGTCGGAAAACGAACCCGAGACCTCTTTCGTGGCAGGCAGTCATGCTAACCATTACACCACGAGGTCGACTAATATATAACTTAAATAATTCACTTAAAAAAATGGAAGTTTGTTTTGAAATATTTGTTTTTAAAGGTGGTATTCCACGCAAGTATTTCATCGTCCTTAGACTAGCACCTAAAACGTGAGACCTGATCACTTTACCTTCCTGTGACAGATAATTGGATTTTACTTTCCGTTTCACGATTCCCTCTGAATATTATTGTGAATACAAGTTAAATAGATCTAAGATTGTTGCAACAGAGAGGGAAAACATTTTTGAGAATAAAATATGGAATTATAGGCATTTACAGGGCATATGACTTGATATTGGCTAGTTTGAGTGGCCACTTAACACACTGTGTAACGTTCACAATTCTGCCTGTGTTTGAACATCCACATTTCCTCAACTCTTCCATCTGTTGACTTTTTTGGAGTAAAAGAGTTGAAACCTTTTTCATGTGGACGAGATTCATCCGGGTGAACCAAGTCACCTACTAGGCAACGCCTGAAAACCATTTTTCCATTTTTTATACTTCTTCTTTTACCGGGTAGTTAATTCAACAATGTTTTGAGTATGCCCAAATTTTTGCAGACACGTTTGATTTTCTCCCTTAGGAATGTTTTAGATTTAAATTTAGGTCAAAAGCCCTGTAAATGCCTAGACTTCCATATTCCCATCTCAAAAATGTTTTCACTCTATGTTGCAACAAATTTAGATATGAATATCTTCCAAGAAAGGAAAGCCTGTCTACAAAAATTTGGACATATTCAAAACATTGTCGACAAGTTTTATATTCCACCCACAAAATACAAAACACTCCCATTTTGCCATTTAGCGAGATTTTGTAACACACCTACTATATTACATGCATAAAAATATGCATTCCTCAGCTCTAATATGATAATTTATATTTATTTCTGCACCGTCAGGGCGCTGAATAATTCAACTCTACCGCACTTTGAGGGATGCAGTTGCAAAAATGCAGTTTAGCATTTCTGCATTTCACCGAGTCCTCATTTCGAATAATAATTCAAATCGCCCAACGTTGGGTGCCATTATTCAACAAAGAACCACTGCAGTTGAACCACTTGAGGACTCGGGTGCATTCAGAGCGTTGCAATCTAAACATTCAACTCAACTGCATTGGGGACGCAGGATTATTGTGTAATGCATTTATATGAGTGGTTTGTCAATCAGAATCACTATTTTCTGCAGCTGTCAGTGCATTTTATTTGATAGAATCAATAAAATAATTTGTGTAATGTTCGATCGCACGCGAAGAAAAAAATCCACATTCCTGTTATCCCGGGTACGGTTCCGGAAAAGGTTGACTTAAGCATATTCCTACCCGGTCCTAATAGTGCATAAAGCACTGAATAAGTACAATAAATGTAGTGTATTTTAATCAAGTGTTATAGTAAACTATACATATATACACATTTCATTGGGTGTTTTGTAATATAAATAATATAGATGTACATAAATACCTTGTTTTTAAAACTGTCTGAATATTTGTTAAATATGTTTGTTTTGTAAGTTAGTCTTCTTTGTTTATTCTCAAGTATAATTCCAAAAAACTAAATTGTTAAGTGTCCTCGGCACGGGAAACCCCAGTGAGGTCACATTATTTTTATTATTAATTATAGTTTGTAAGCAAAAAATATGAATAAATAAATAAAAAATACACAATCAATTTTGGAGTACGGTATAATCGGTTGGGGTGGTACAAGTGACACAGTTTTAAATAGTGTATTTGTTGCAAAAAATCCATAATTAAAATAATACTCCCGTCCCGATACAAACATCTACTGAAGAAATATTCCACAAATCACAACTTATGACCCCAAAACAATTATACGCTAAAACAATACTCACTTACAGATTCAAAAACTACTCTTACTCAAATGATAGACATAACCCCTACAGTACATCTCAAACAAATAATACAATCACTAGATCCTCAACACAAAGACAACTTAAACAAATACAAACTAATACCACTTTCGGACAAAGGGATTTTGAGTATTATTAAATTAAAATCTATAACCTACTTCCACTATCTATTAAAACAATTAGTTACGAAAAAATGTTTAAAAAGGCTGTAAAAAATGGATAGTGGAGCTAGGTAGAAGTAAAATGGATTGTCTCATTCGCCCACACCAATATTGAATCAACCGCTCCACAAGTGCATGGTTTATGTTAGGTTTTTGTAATTTTCATTGTGCGTTTTGTAATATAAATAATAAAGATGTAAATATAATATATACCTAGTTTTTAAAACTGTGAATATTTTGTTATTTATCTCTGTTTATTAAGCGAGTCTTCTTTGTTTATTCTCTAATGTAAAAATAGTTCAAAAAAGTATATTGTTAAGTGTCCTCGGCACGGGTAACCCCACCCTAGTGAGGCCACATTATTTTTTATTAATTATAGTTTGTAAGACACCCTCAAATCTCGTCGTCAATTTTTTCTTAGGAACATTTCAACAAACTGATTTCTGGAAGTATATATAATCTAAATATACTGAAAGAGATCAGTTTGTATGTTCCCAATAACTACACTAGAGCGAGATCTCGTGCACTGGTTTACACACCCAGAAGCCGTACAAATGCAAGTCAGAATTCACCCATTAATATTCGCTTGCTGAATACGGCTTCTGCGGATAATATGGATCTTTTTTTCTGTACATATCGGCACATTAGCAGCTATCTGTTTTCTGTTCATTAACTTATATTTATAGTTTGCATTACGTGATGGGTTAAACAGCATGTAAAGTAGCAGAGTACAATTATTGTCAAATACAAAAATAAAAATGGAATAAAAATGAATATATGCGCACTCATGTTAAACCAGAATGTTTTAATTTTCTGGGCCATTTCTAACGTGTTGTCCAACTATTCGAAAATGGGAAAGAAGTTGGTGTAGAGTGGGGTTCGAACCTCGGCCCTCTGGTCTGTGAATCTGCAACACTAGCCACGGAACCGCAACCCGGTTCATATGACATAATATTAACTTCAAACAATGAAATTGAATGTAAGGAGAAGAAAAAACAATAATGAATGTTTTGATGAGCAACAGTAAATAGTGACACTTTACAATAATTAAATTTGTCCAAATGTTTGTAGACAAAAGACTGGACTTCACCCCCTTGGGAGTCATTAAGAATTATAAATTACAACAGGGATGAAAAGTACTTTAATGAAGGGAATTTGGAAATCTAGGCATTTACAGGGCTTATGATCTGTAATAAAATAAAACAGATAATAAATAAAAATACAATATTACAACTAAATCCAATTTTTTACATTAATTATATACATATATTTACATTAACGTTTCCCATTACGTAAAAGAAATAAACAATTCTTGTGTACATAATGGGGAGTGACGTCATACAATAGTTTATTTTATTTTAATTAATTAAATTTTTAGGATAGCATATATAAATTACAAAAAAATTATAAACGATGTTTTTAATCAGTGTACATAAAGAAGAATTATAAATGTAACTTTTCACTTCTTTCTTAAATAAATTGTATTCCTGAATGTACTTTTTATTATCTTTGTTCATTTCATTAAAGAAAAATATTCCTCTGTAAGTATAATGATGTGCTGTGGTTGTTTTTAATTTGGGAATTAAGATATTACCACCTGTTCTAGGTCGCGTACTTCACCATTTGGCCGATGTTTGAACATCCATATTTTTTCAATTCTTCCATTTGTTAATTTTAGTGAAGTAAAAGAGCTGAACCCTTTATTGTTGTGTGGAGATTTATCTGACTGAATTATTTCATATACTAGGCAACGCCTAAAAACAGTTTTTCAATTTTTAAACTTTTTCTTATGCTTAGACTTCCATATTCCCTTCTTTAAGGTATTTTCTATCCCTGTTGTAATTTTTTAATAGTAATACTTTAAGTGAAAAAATGTCATAAGCACGATATGAAATATTATATATATATATATATATATATATATATATATATATATATATATATATCGTGGGAATTCTAAAGTAATTTACTATCTTTAAGTCTGCTTGTATTATTTAAAGTTAAATCGCACTAGAGTGGCACTGCGTGGCACGTCGTGGCAGCACAAAATATTATTTACAGTGTTTTGGATGAAACAAACAGCAATACAGCTGCGCTACATTGCGCGGCACTCCATATAATTTTTTTAAAGTGCGGCTTGACCTTAAGTCATTTTGCCCCATGCTTTTCATCGTTGTATTTCTCAACATTTTGAGTTTGTCTAAATTTTTGTAGACAAGGACCGGATTCAACTCCCTGGGAAACTGTTTATATTAACATATTACAACAGAGATGAAGAACATTTAAGAAAAGGTAATATAGAAGTCTAGGCATCTACAGGGCTTATGACCTGTCAATGGCTGGTTTACAAAAATTTAGACAAACTCAAAATATTGTTGATAAATTACCTGGTCCATGAAGAAGTAAAGAAATTGAAAAAATTACATTTTCAGGCGTTGCCTAGTATGTAGGTGAAATGATTCAATAAGATGAATCTCACCTGCATAAATAAAGGTTTCAGCTCTTTAACTTCACAAACATCAACATATGAAAGAATTGAAGGAATATAGATGTTAAAATATAGGCAGAATGGTGAATGTTACACAGTATGTAAAGTGGCCACTTAAACCAGCCATTGACAGGTCATAAGCCTTGTAGATGCCTAGACTTCTATATTACCTTTCCTTAAATGTTCTTCATCTCTGTTGTAAATGTTAATCGTTGTATTTCATTAATTTCTTTTTGCTGTTTTATAATTATAGCTCAAGTTTTCTTTTTTTTTAATGTTTTTTTTAATATAGTAAAATAAATAAAACAACTTTGTTTTTAACCACATTTTTTTTCCATCAACCGGTTTCAAAGCAAACAAGCTTCTTTGTCAAGGTTTACGTAACTAATGTAATAATTCTTATTTTATTTTTATCATATTAACTAAATATTACACGTGGACCCAATAAATCAAGTCTTTTTTTTCTTACAAGGGTGGTAATTTGATTAAATATTTTCAAAGCTAGACAGGAGAGGACTGAAAGAAATATTGTTTATTTGGTTATAAATATATTTTTTTTAGAATGAATCGCCTTTTTAATTTCTAAGTTGTCTAATTTTAATATTTTATTTTTAACATGAAGTACTTTTAATCCAGTGTCTTTACTGAAGTTATGATTATTTTCTATCAGATGGTTTGCGAACTAAGAAAAACTATTATTATTTAAGCATCTTAAGTGTTCTTTTACTCTAATATTAATATTGTTTTTCTAATGTAGATTGAATCGCAATCATTACAATTTTATTGGTATATCACTATATATTTTTTATCATTTTGTTATTTCAAAATCGATTTTTATGGCTTTTCTATTGTAACACAGTGCGTGCTGTGAACAATTACAAAGGGTGACAGGTCTAGCAACATTGTTTATCTTGGGTGCAATCTATGTACTCGTATGTCGAGTCGTTTAACATCGCTGTATTATAGGGATTGTGTAAGGATCTTGTTAGGATCTGTGTTAGGACTTTGCCAGTTAGCAGGGTCTTGATAACTTTCTCTGCCAGTTCCACGTTTCACTTCCATACAAAAGTGCTGGGACCAAAACTTTTAATCCAAGCTTAAATCAAAATGATTATTTTCCAATATAAATAAAACTAAATTGTTGAAAAAATAAATTAATAACTAAAGTCATTTGTGAAATTATTAAAAAAAATGTTTTATAAAAAAAAATCAACATGAAATGATATCTAGAGAATTTTATTGTTAAGTGCCCATCACGATGTGTGTTGCGCACGCCAAACACGTATCACCGCGCAGTGCACATTAAGGCGTGATTAGCATGCACGTATTTACTACAAATTTACATGCCTTCATGACTTGGTTGGCTATGTGCGTTTCAATATAACCAACAGGAAACTCATCCCTTTATTTACTTGGCCAATGATAGGTAACAGAGGTGAAAAAAATCGAATGAATTTACCAATCGAATTAAATTAAATAAATTATCAATAACTATTTTTATAAATTGAAAATACAACCTTAAGGATTATTTTAAACAAAACCCGATACACAAGTGTAAATTTGATGTTAAACGAATTAAACGCGGAGGGTTCATAGTCCATTGTCGATGACACACACGTGCTAAAACGTTTCACTTGAAACAGTGTGATGACCAAAGAAAGCAATGTCATCATTTTCTATGGGAATCAATACAACATTTTAATGCAACTTAAACAGTATTGCACATGAATCGGGAGCATCGTTCTGCAGTACATTCACATCGTCCCTACCATGAAGAAATGAACTACAGAGGAACGTCACCTATAAAGAGACCACAGAACGCAGTCAAAGTCAGTCAACCCAACAAGTTCAGTCAGTCAGTTCAGCTCGACGAAGTCACACAGTTCCAGCAAGTAGTTCAAGTGCAGTCGGTCTCTTCAACCCATCATCGCCGCTACGCTCGCGCTACACAACCAAATGCTGTATCTTATTCGTCATGTGATAAATACGCATTAAACAGCAATTTCGTGTCTTCTCTGTCAATTTTTAACTGGGGTAGGAACTTCAACCCTCACTTACTATAAGTCTACAAAAGCACTAACAACAAAAGCACTAACTAAAGAATCGCCATCTGTCAAACATCGCTGTGCAGACCTTTTGAAGAACACCACATCCAATAAGTATAACACGGGAAATCGTGAAAATTTTTTAGTTAACAGCATTAAAAAGTCTCTTAATGATAACCATCTAATTTTTACTAAATCAGATAAAGGCAATAGCATTGTTATTTTAGATGAAATTGATTATTTGAATAAATGTAAAGAATTCCTTAGTAACGAAAATTTTGAAATCTTAAAAAGTAACACATCTAAGTTTCAAGCCAAAATAAAAGAAGTAATTAAACAGTGCTCAACCATCATTGGTAATAGTGGGAATTTCCTTGTTAATAAGAATCCTCAAGCACCTAGAATGTACGGACTTTCCAAAATCCATAAGGACAAAATACCAATTAGGCCAGTAGTATCGTATGTAAGCGCACCAAATTTTAAATTATGTAAAAAACTCAATGATTTAATAAATATTAAAAAAATATTCAAACCCAAACACAGTATTAAAAATACTTTAGATTTTGCAAACAAAGTCAAAGATTTGTATATCCCATATAATGCCAAAATAGTTTCCTTTGATATTGTAAATTTGTTTACTAATGTTCCTGTAGATGATGCTAAAAATGTTTTTGTAGAGCTATTATGTGATTCGAAATTAAGTGATAATTTTGTACAAGAAATGACTAGAATTTATGACGTCTGCACGACACAGAACTATTTTGAATTTAATGGAAATTTCTACAATCAGCGGGTTGGACTCCCAATGGGCTCACCATTGTCTCCAATCTTAGCAGATATATTTTTAAATGATCTAGAAGATAAGTTATTAAATTATAGTCATCCCCTTATAAAAGCATGTGTATTTAAATGGTATAGATTTGTTGATGACATATTTTGTGTTTTCTTGGGAACTGATAGACAGTTGGATTCCTTTATTACCCATATTAATACACTTCACAAAAACATCACATTTACTTTGGAAAATAATAAAGATAATTGCCTTAATTTTCTAGATCTTTCTAAAAAAATTATCAATAATAAATTAGATTTTAGTATTTACCGTAAACCTACGCATACGGATACTGTAATTCCTGCGAATTCCCTACACCCTATTTCACATAAAATGGCCAGTTTTCATTCTTTGTTAAACAGATTAATTAATATTCCCCTTAGTAAAGCCAATTATAATCGCGAATTAAATATAATTAAACAAATAGCTAAAAATAATGGATATGATTGTGATTTAATAGAAAAAATGTTAAAGAATAAAAATAAAAATAAATTCATCGAAAAATATTTATACTCTGCAAATAGAAATATAAAAACCGAAAGTCAATCCTGGAAAAAAAATCTATTCACTGGTCCGATATCTTTTAATATTAGTAAACTCTTTCCCCCCAATATCCAACCCGCGTTCTATACTAACAACAATTTAGGGAAAATACTTGATAACTACAAATCGAAAATAGAACTCTTAGAAAAAAGCGGTGTATATGAAATTACGTGTGGAGATTGTAACAGCAAATATATAGGCCAAACTGCGAGAAATTTAAAAATTAGAATCAACGAACACCGCCGTGGGCTTTCTAGTAATAGTTTTTCTGAATTCGCAAACCATATTATGGATACAAATCATTCGTTTCATTCACATAAAATTAAACTCTTACATTCGGTTATAAATAAAGGAATCACAATGAACAACTTAGAAAATATTGAAATTCAAAAAAAAATAAATTCAGAAAAAACTTTAATTAATAATATTATATTCCAAAATTCATCACCCCTGCTTTCAATATTTCCGATAATTAGGAAAACCCCATCCCCTCCACCTCACATTACCTTTCCCCTTCCACCCAACACTATCAGTACCTAATATTAATCTGTGTATGTATTTTAGTTTAGTTTATATTTACACCTGAGGATGGGTAATACTGATTACTCGAAACTAGTCGTGTATTTAATGTTATAAACTCTTGTGTGGTAAATTTACAAAATGTTTTATTTTAAATAAATTTTACCAATAATATTTTACAACACGGTGATATTTGTTTAAAGTATTATTAATTATTTTAAAAAATACAGAATTTTGGAAAAAAAATGATCAAAGCCAACATGATCACAATGCCAGAGAAAAGGTCAAACCATTATCCCATTTAGAAGAAAGGCGAAATCGTTTCAGAAAGGTTTATTCTAGCAAGGTGTTTGTTCAATCTGCAGGGCCCAAAACATCAAACCCTTATTCGCATTAGGACAAACATGCACTGATTAAATTATGAAAATATTCTGTGTTGTTTGAGAAATAGATGAAGAGACGAGCACGTCTCGAAACCGGTAGACATAGAAAAGTCGGTAAGTGGTTATATGCAAATATTAAATAACATTTACTAAGTATATACACAGTTCATTCAATTAATATATAAAAATTAAGATAACAAAATATTGATAAACGTTTAGATTATTAGTCTGGTAATTTATTTATTGGTTCATATTTTTTTCCTACAAACAATAATTAATAATAAAAATAATGTGACCTCACTGCCGGGGTTACCCGTGCCGAGGACACTTAACAATATACTTTTTAAAAATGTTTTTACATTAGAGAATAAACAAAGAAGACTAACTTAATAAACAGAGATTATTAACAAAATATTCACAGTTTTAAAAGCTAGGTATATATGTACATCTATATTAATTATATTACAAAACGCACAATGAAAATAAATAAAACCTAACATAAGCTATACACTTGTGGAGCGGTTGATTCAATATTGGTGTGGGCGAATGAGACAATCGATTTTACTTCTACCTAGCTTTACTATCCATTTTTTTATAACCCTTTTAAACATTTTCTTGTTACTAATTGTTTTAATAGATAGTGGAAGTAGGTTATAGATTTTAATTTAATAATATTCAAAATCCCTTTGTCCGAAAGTGGTATTAGTTTGTATTTGTTTAAGTTGTATTTGTGTTGAGAATCTAGCGATTATATTATTAGTTCTATCGAGTACTTTGATAATGTGCTTGATAACACTGCGCGTATATAAAGAATTTGTTATTTTTAGCGGCGTATGAATTTGATCGCATTAACAGCTTACCCAGTCAGATATATGTATGTTAATAGTGGCAGGTTATCGACCTTGTTGTCTGCATTTAATAAAAACTGTCTAAGTGAAGTTTTACGGTTTGTTTCTTGGACTTTCATGCTTCTTGTTCAATTCGTAACAATATGCTTAACGTTTGATAAATCATTATATATGAGAATATAAGTGACTGTCTAGACACATGAAAATACTCACACAAGTTTATTCCATTTATTGATGCAGTTATTCTCAATCTTTTAACTCTTTTCATTTTATATTTGCACCACAACAGGCCAGGAGGCACAATTACATTGGTGAATTACAGCACAGAACACCCAGACTTTTAATTTTTGTATTCTTACCGAAAATCGAACCTGGAACCTATTTTATAAATTATCAGCACATGTTATATATAACATTTCCGATAAAATAGTCGAAATAAAAACTGATTTAAACGTATCAGAAAATGTATATGCATATTAAGTAAACTAAGGAATATTTTAAAAATAAAAATAGCTTATTACTCAATCGTACAATCTTTGTTACAATATGGTATTATTGAATGGGATGGTGCATATGCCAATATATTAAACTCTCTTAAAATAGTACAAAGATTAATTATTACAGTAATTTTAAAGAAACCCCCAGCATTTAATACGGAGGTTTCGTATAAATGATTTAAAGTTCACACAGTAGACACTATTTATAAAATAAATTCCAAATTATATTTACAAATTTATAAAGAAGAAAAAATAAAAGAATTTGAGATGAATAAGTCACTCAGATACCAAAATAATATTTAAATCCCTAAATGCCACACAAGTCATGGTCAAAATAGCGGTGTCTTCAAAGGTGTCATAGATTACAATAATCTCTCCAATGAACTGAAAACTATTTAGACTAAAATATCAATAAATAAACTCATAGTAAATTTAAAGAAATTTTTTGAGCAAGTGAAAAAACTGCATTCAATTTTAATTAATTAGCATGAATGTATCATTATTTTCTGTTTTTTCTTTTATATCCTATGAGTTTTTTTTCTCATGTACTCGTATATTTAAAATTATATAAACTCTAATAAATAAATAACTATTACAGGGTAAGTCCAAGCACAAGAGTTAGTCCTTTTTTTTGAGAGTTACAGTTAAAACATTTATTAGATGAATAAAAGTAGATTTGTGTAGAATAAAAAAACCTTTACCACTTTGATTCATAAAAATTAATAAAGTTGAATTTTCAGAATAAATTATAAAATTAAATTTAAAAAAATACCGTTTTCCTAACTTGAAATACTCGTGAGGATTTGATTTCATACACGGTCAACATAAAACATTTATTTCAAACGTGTTTTGACACTATACTTTGCTTTTTTATGCGCCTTTGACAATTCAAAGAAACACCTCAAACATTGCTTTACCCTAAGAAACCAGACCTCCGTTAATTTATAATTTTTTTTATTTATTAATTTTCTTTTCTGGATTCTCATCCCGCCTCTTTCCAAACTCATTACCTGATCCTACCTTCCTCACTATCTAATTTGAATTTTATATATTTTTTTATCAATAAGTTTATTTGTGTATGTCCGATAGTTTAAAAACATCACTGTAATTTGCTAATAAATATTTGTATAGGTAAACGTCGTTTTACGCCGTTTTCCGTTCCGAGAGAATCAGCCAATGACAGGTCATTAGCCCTCCCATATTCCCTTCTTAAAAATGTTTTCCCTCTCCGTTGCAATAAATTTAAATATGAATAACTCCCTAGGGAGAAAATCCAGCCAGTCTTTAAGCATTTGGACATACTCAAAACCATAGAATTAAGAATAGTCCAGAAGAAGCGTAGAATCGTATTTGAATCTATCGGACTGTATCCAATAATCCCCCCACTATGCCCCATTTTCATCGCGCGCATTCGTGATGTCGCCGCGCAATGTTGCACGATGGGAAAAAAAAAAACATAACAAAAATGTAAGGTAAAAAAAAGCAATCTGTTAATTTCTCTAAAATTTTATTGTGCACGAGGAAATATTGATTGACACAACAGAGTAGATAAGTAATGGGTTATTTAATAAGGGAAATTGAAGTAATGAACTTTAAACTTAAAATATAAAACAAATTTTAATTAACATAAAACGGATATTTTTATATCACGTTAAATAATATTTGATGTTTTGAAGATAATTTTGGTCAAATGTCCACCACAGAGTTGTTTAATCCGAGATCCAGTTTTCATTAGTTCTCTCATTAGATGAGCAAAGTGGGGTAAAAAAATTGACTATCCTGGCCACACTCACGAAATTTCCATTTTGTTTCTTCGAAAATCTGACAGATTTTAAGTAATGCATTTGCTACTTAGATATTTGTTTGCTAATTACACATGAAATGTGATACCGTCCTGTTTTCTTAAGATCCTAGCAGTATTTTTACACTTTAAAAGGACACAACACGGCATAATTGAATTCAAATCAGGAGTTGCGCACTGAGCAACGTCTACAAAGAAACTAATGGGTCAAAACGTAAACCTACTCATTTATAAGTAGTTTAGTCGACTTCCGTTTGATGTGCGTATGCGTTTTCTGGACTATTTTTAATTCTATGCTCAAAACATTGTTGAAAGTTGTTTTATTTAATTTTAAATAATTTTTCATTAATTTTACGTAGACCCGATGGGTTGAATTCTGGGTTGTTCGGTAAACAGTAAAAACTAGGTAGTCCAGAATCGCGAGCCACAGTTTGATATTTGGCGAAATAGCACGCATGTTAAGAGTAGGCTTGTTTACCAAGTTGAACCACACGTGCCTCATGTTCACCAACCAACCTAGTAGCTACTAGCTAGTACTACTGACTCCATTCACCCAACCTAACAACGCCAACGTGGCGTGCTTCGCACATCACCGATGGCATTATTAGAATAGGAAAATATCGCATACTACGAATACCGATAAAAATATATGAAATGGATGTAGAAAAAATTACATTTATGTTCAAAATCAATATGGATATTATTGAGAAATGTTTTTATACATAACTTTTAAAAAGGTTTTTTTTAATATGTCCTTAGAAAAACGCGACATGTTTTGCATTGGTAATTGTGACTTCAAGATTCGTGACGATATTCTATACAAATTGGAACGGTTTCAAACTAAGTTTTAAATTTTCAGCTATGCATAATTCATTTATTTATTTATTTATTTATTTTATTTATTTATTTTATTAGGTAAACAAACATTATGTACACATATATTGCCAATTTCTTTGTATACTAGTGTAAGAAGCTCATGCACACACTAAAAAAATTGTTTACACTTAATACAATAATTTAAATTATGTTCCATATAATAAATGTAAAAGAAACGAAATGAAAAAGTATTTATATAATAATAATAATTAAGTTAAATGTCTGCTTCTCTCAAATTTTCTATAATTTTTGACCTAAATTTACATACATTGTCACAAAAAATATCAGCCTCGGTAAATATATTGTTATATTGGTCGCATATTCTAGATATTGTAGATTGTTTAAAATAGTTTGTTGACGCGTTTTCAGTGTAAAACAAAAGATTTTGTCTTGTCGGTCTAGATGGCACACGGAATGGAAGTCTTTCTAGTAGGTTAGGAGAATCAATTTTATTATTTATTAATTTGAATAAAAATAACTGGTCCAACATTATTCATCGATTTTTAAGAGAGTTTATTCCATGGTACTGCATACTTTCCGCATGATTAGAAAAGTTAATGTTTAACCGGTGGTCGACCTGCTTAAAAAAAATTTGTTGGACCCTTTCTAGTCTATTAATACTCACATTATAGTAAGGTGACCAAATAGGAGTACAGTATTCTACCTGGGGACGAACAAATGTTTTGTAGAGTTTTTCATATGTCTCTGCATGTTTCAAAGGTTTTAATACTCGCATAATAAGTCCGACTATTTTATATGTTTTTTTTAGGACTGATTCAATATGAATATTAAACATTAGTTTCGTATCAATAATAACACCTAAGTCGCGAATATGACTATCTGTTATAGAGATCGGGGTATAATATTTTTTTATTGAAATAAACGGCACTCAGTGCCTTTTACATATACGTTGCATATACTAAAATACTTACATGTAAGTGAAATAAGTAAAATCTAGTATTAAGAACAAATTATTACTAAACAGTTATTTACAAATTAGGGAGTCAAAAAAAAGGTACACAGTTTAAAAATAATATTACTAGTTATGAAAATACTTGAAAAATGAAATATTAGGTGATAAAAAAAACAACAATATTTTGTGATTCTCTAAATTTTTGTGCACAAGGACTATGTTCAACTCCCTGGAGAGCTGTTAACATTAACATATTACAACTGAGATTAAGAAAATTTGGACAAACTCAAAATGTTGTTGATAAATCCACCTGGTCCATGTAGAAGAATAGAAAATAAAAAAATAAAATTTCAGGCGTTGCCTAGTATAAAAGTGAAATAATTCAATTAGATGAATCAAAATGGATTTTTTACCCTTGAAAATAGACGCACTGTATCTGAATTATGCTATTTGCATAAATTATTAAATAATAAAGAAGACTCATTTAACCTACTCTCCAAAATAATCTTAATGTCCCCTTTTGCGTGACAAGAAATAAGTATTTGTTCCATCTGCCAGTCTGTAGCACTAACTATGCACAACACTCCTTCCTCTATCGTTTTTTCTCTAACAATAATGTTTTTTTTTCATCTATAGATATATTTTACATGGCCCTTAATTTATTTAAAAATAAATTAAGATTAATTATTTCTGGCTGCGTTACGATCCCACTTACTATTTAATGATGCTCACACTTACACACACCTGAACACTTACTTCTACACTAATACACATAAACACATATCTACACTTACTCTCATACAAATACACATAAACACACCCTTTTGTTGTAAAATAATTTACTCGTATGTCTGATTCTTATTTAGGAACTTTGCTGGTCTGTCTTTAATCTGTATTTTTTTAAATGTTACTATATCATTGTCGACTGTTTGTTTCTTTAAAATAAATAAATAATTAAATGGAAACAAAAATAAAAATGAAATATTATTACATAAACATACATATATTTCGAAGATTATCTGGACAAAACGCTTAATACGAGTAGTATATAAATCGATGCAATATCTCGCAGCAGTCTCCTGCAATGGTCTCTTCCTTTAGACAAAATCCAGACTTGTACACTATAAAAATGGCTTCCGTTTTGGAGAGCTAAATATGCTCATCCAGGACATTAAACACTCTTGAGGCCACAAAAGAGAAACTCCTCTGAGCAAACGTCGTACTCGTACGTGTTTTTGGAATTAAATAAATCAAATTACAAGAAAACATCGTCCGATCATTCAGAGTGGGATTCTTACTTCCAAATAGTCTGCGACACTACAACGGGATAGCAACCAATCGACTCGATGATATGTGGATGTTTAAACACAGGCACAATAGTGAATGTGAATGAAAAACGGTATACGTCATTGGTCCTACTGTTTTTAGATTAGTTTTTCAAAAATGTTTTGATGCGTTTTGTCATACCTGTCAATCTTAATAATAATAGTAATTAAAATCAAGGTTTATTAACATAAAATATTTTTTTTGTCTACTACATACATACATACATACTTAGGTAATAGATTTCTCTGGATTATGCCTAGTCTGCCTAAGTAGGTACAATCTGTTTTAAGGCACACATATTTATGCAAAAATAAACAATAACATTACTTAATAAAATAAAATAAATAAAACAACTTTGTTTTTAACCACTAATTTTTATTTTCCACCGACCGGTTTCAAAGCAAACAAGCTTCTTCGTTAAGGTTTACGTAACTAATAAATTGATTCCTTTTATATTTTTATCATGTTCACTAAATACTACACGTGGACCTAATAAATCAAGCCGTTTTTTCCTTACACGGATGGTAATTTGATATCACTATTTTTGAAGTTAGACAGGAGAGGACTAAAGGAAATATTGACTACGTACTAGTTAATTTATTATCGAGTATACAATATTTGAATATACCATTTATTATTTTAGAACGTTTTTTTAGTAAGTTTTCCGATTTTTCTCTGCCTAAATCCAGTAACCATTTTTTTCCAAATTTATTTAATTATATTCGGATCATAGTTTTGTAATGTTCGGGTAACAAATTCAATATTTAAAAACGATGTTTTTAAATACGCAGGAAATAAGGTGCAATCAACGAGTTATACCGGGCAATGATAAAAATGTCAAGTTTGCAGTTTGCTGTTATCACCGATGGCTTGAATGTGTAAGTATGAGCAGGTTTTTATCATTAGAATCACGGCGGTGTATTGCGATTGTATTCCGGTCCCAATCATAACACCGCGTGCCCGGTACTGTACACGTAATAATGTCATTGTGCACAGCGCCGGTGACTGTACTTTGGAAAGGTCAACGCGGGACACTTCCTTCACTGGGACAGATGCGAATGACGCAGTTTTTTTGCACCACTGCAGGTCAACAGACCCAATGAGAACGTTCAGTGGTTAAAAAAAAAAACATAAATATATCATAATGATAAAAATACGTATATAGTTTTATTCCACTTTTATTTTGAATTTTTTTTTTTTACCAGTGACAGACATCAAAATTTGTAAAAAATTATAAATGAAAGTGGAATAATACCATATTGGTATTTTTATTATTATACTTAAAATGCAGTTCCACCAAGAAATGTCAGTAGAAAAACTCAATATATAAATATATATTTGCGTTTTTATGATTTACTAAAATATTGAATATTGAGGGCCATTTTCAACAAGTTGTAAATAACACACAATTAGAAAATGGTAATTAAGTTGGGGTTGAGCGGTATTCGAACCACGGACCGATTCGTGAGTCCGAGACACTAGCCATATCATCAAAACCCGATTCAATGTTAATATACTATTAAATAAGACAAAAAAATATAAATATATATATATATTTGCGTTCTTATGATTTACACAAATATTAAATATTGAGGGGCATTTTCAACGATTTGTAAATAACTCACAATTAGAAAATGGAAATCAAGTTGGGGTAGAGCGGTATTCGAACCACGGACCTTTGATTCGTGAGTCCGAGACACTAGTCACCGGATCAAAACTTGATTCAATGTTAACAGACTATAGAAAGGGCCAAAATAATAAAAATAAAATGTATCGTATCATCAGCGCTATGATTATAAAAGTCTTGTAAATCTGAAATTACTCCGCATGTGACGTCTGAGGATCTCTTCCGCTTATTTTTTAATTAAAAATTTAAGTACCAAAAATAAGTGCACTCGCGGACTTATTGCAAAAAGCAATATCTTCCAGCCAGCCAAAAAACAGACTGGTCAAAAGAAGAGAATTGTAAATGTCAAAATTTTGTAGTAAAAAAACATAAATATATATCGTATCAAAAGATACATACAAACAAACAAACCATCACGCCGTTTCCCTGTAGAGGTAGGCAGAGAAGATATATGTATGGACGGAACAAAACAAAATCCCCTTTTTTTAAAAAAAAATAATACCGACTCAGCCTTAATCTTAGAGGCTTGTCAGCAAGTAGAGCAAGGAGAGGAAATGGAAGGAAGTTCCTTATTTAAAAAAGAATATAAATATAGTGTACAGGGCACAGATGCCTTTTATAAGTTTATTTATTTTTTATATGCACATATACACACACCCTAAATATATATACTCACCCTCACAAACATGTACAATAGTAAAACGGATACAAAAATTTTTTTGTGACTAAAACTAGGTACTTAGAGTAAATATTGTTATGTTATAATAAAAGCTATACTCATTATGTAATTATGTAATATTTAATGTTTATTTCTTTTGACATATTGTAACCATTGTATAAATTCTATAATGTTTTTTGTTTTATGAGAAAATAAAATAAAATAAGCATAAACATAAATACATTAAACATAACATTGTTCTATAACAAAATTATGAATGAATGCAACAATAATATATGTATACATATCACAGAGTTGTTTTATACATAGAACTATATTATACTATGCGTTTCATTTTACTTATCATACGAGTACTTAGGTAAAAAAAAATAATAAAAAAAACAAAAATTATAAATTCTTAATTTGTTGGTGTTGTTCCAATGTACATTGAATTCCCTAGGTATAATACAAATTGTCTTGTGCTTAGAGCTAAGGGGTTCTAAACAAATTTGAAAATAAAATATAGTAAAAAAAAAACATAATAAACCCTTTAAAAAATAATATATAAAAATCTAAAATAAAGTCATTAGTATACATAAACGTATAATATTTAAAGTGTATTTATTTATAGATTTCTTTTCCTCAAATTAGCTTAAATATTTTAACTGCCGTCATAACAAATGCATCATAACATTTAGACCAACTGAGAAAAAATTTTTTTTTTTACAACTGGTGGGAATCGAACCCGAGACGCCAGATTCATTCAACCAACTAGGCCACGGCGACTTGTGAAATGTGAATCTTCTACATCGTAATCTCTCTCTCTCTCACACACGCACACGCACACGCACACGCACACGCACACGCACACGCACACCCTGTTTTGACGATTTCGACATACCTAATTGACAAATTCAAACTCTAATTGGAATGCTACTAAAATTACATTTTTATACCTACGAATTATTCCCGTTACTTGTTGTTTTGATATGTTTGATATGTGTGTTGTGTTGTATTTTGTTGCCTTCATAAAATATATAAAAATAATATATATTTTTTAATAAACTAGGTCTCTGATGTACGTTCCATATATTTTTTTTATAAAAAATAGGACAGACATAACAAGGATACAATATAACATAGTAGTTTTTGTTTTTGAATTTTTGTTCAACGTTATAAGATTCAGCATAATTACCTAGAATAAGCCCATGTACTAGTGATTTTCTCAAACCAAACGGTTTGGGTAGATAGAAAAAAAGTGCCTTAAGGCAATATGCCCGCCCTTATATGTTTATATATTGTTTATGTATATAAAGTGTTAAATAAATAAATCAAGGAGAATACATTATTGATCAATATAAAATTTTCTTTCGAATGACGTATAAAATTTACCATTTTCTTTTACTGTTCGTGCTCAGTTTTAAATTTGAAAAAAAAACTCATAATATACATGAATAAATTAAATAAAATAAAATACAAAAAAAAAAAAAAATATTCAACAGAGGTGTAATTTTTGAGAATATGCAAGTTCATGCGTTTACGTTATTAGTGGGTTTAAATTGCCACTTTACTATATCAAAAATATTCTTACAAAACAAAAAAATGTTATAGAAGATTCTAATAAAATTTATGTTTAAATCACTTTGTGTTAATTTTTTTTTTATAGTCCTTATTCAATAAATTACACACATTATTACAATATTAATACATTATAAAGAAAACAAAGTATTAAAACATATTTTGTCCCAATAAACTATTAAATAATAGTTTGTCATCGGGTGCTCAGACATTAGTTTTAAGTAACAATTAAATAAAAGAGTACAGACATAATACTGTATATGTAAAAAATAATGAACATATATTATTCTGTTTTTGATGCTTTGAAAAATATTATTAAGAAGACAGAAAAGAAAAAAACTCAACAAAACCATATAAAAATGGTTGAAAAATTTATTTTTTTAAAGTAAGAAAATAGAGTAAAATTATACAATCAAAATTCATAATAATAAAATAATTGTATTTTTTTTTTGTTTTCAACCATTTTCTTTTCTACTAACCGGATTCAAAGAAACATAAGTTTCTTTAACAAGGTATCATTAACCAATGAATTCTATCCTTTTCTACCTACACCTGTCTCACTTCACAGCTTTCATCTTTAAAAAAACAACGTGACAAAAATACTTGACTTATTAGTTTCATATACTCGATGTTATATTAAGTTATCATTGTTAATAACATAGGATAGAATTCTTTACTTAATTATTGGATTGCATGTTTTTTTCGTTTTATTAGTTTTTGACAGTTTCAGTTAATATTTCAGTAAATACACACAGAAAAAATATAAAAAAAACAACACTCATATTTAAAAAGGTAATCTTATATTAAAAACTGGATCAAACTTTGAAATATATAAGTTTGCTGGTTGAATCGAGGTCCTATTTCAGCTCTTCCAAACATTCTTGAAAAAACAGATGGTCCCTTCTGCCATCTGACTACCAAATTATACATTCAAGCACTCATGTCCTAATCCCGCCCTATTTACAGTAACTTAATGTTCTTAAAAGAAATATTTAAAAAATCTTTGATTATTGAAAAATATTTACGAGTACATGAAAATAACATTTTTATATATAAGACTATGTTAATCATAGAACTAAATAAAATAAATAATAATAAATAATAATATGTATAAACTTATATGTATTTATTTGATATGTAATAAATTTTCTTTACTAACTTTGTACACTTTGTGGAAATCTGTTATTAGTTCTGAGTTTATACACTATATCTGTTTGTTTACTATAAATATGTTTATAGAACTGTTGATTTCCCAAAATAAATAAATAAATACCACGATGAAGAGGCTTGTGTAGCTTTGAAACCGGTCGGTAGAAAAAATAAAAAATAAGTGTTTACAAACAAAGTCGTTTGATATTGATTTTATTAGAAAATTGTTGTTTAAAAAATACCCGAATTTAAGTATTTAAACTATCTGAGAAAAATAATACAATGATGTGGTTCTAACGCGAAAATTATTTAATATATTTTTTGTATCGTGTTTTATTACCTAGCGCCTAAAAAATAATAAGGTCATAGAGCTTAAACGCCTTTCTTCGTAAAGCCTTCTATATTTTACGATCTTAGAAGTTGATTATTATGTAAATTTCACTACTAAAATAATATTAGTTAGGTAAGTTGTGAGATAGTTAGGAAGCTTTTTGTAATGAGTTCTAGTTGCTCGGAATCTTGAGTTAGGAAAGTAATTCAGTACATTTTAATAGGCAATATCTTGTAAAGGTTCTAGTTAAAGGTTTATCTTACGGAGATAAGTTTAGTGTTTTATATCCTCTCCGAGAGCTTGGCCCAATCCCCAAATTTGAATTTAAGACTTGTCTGACTGAAAATTGGACCATATTAAAATCCGCGGTGCGATTCAAAAGTAAACTGAAGTACCCTTATTTTTTAAAAACTTTAAACCAATGTTTAGAAATTTTTCTTAACTAAGTAATACTTTTGTCAGCATGCCGTTTTTTTTAAAAAATGTTTTAAAGGTCATAAAATAACACAAAAAATGTTCTGAATATGAACTACATCAATTTATACATAGATTCGCTCACAATTGCGACACCTGCATGGGTACATAAGTAAAAAGGGTCAACACATATCGCGAGAAAAACTACTGGAGAGTTTTTCGTTTATGTTTTTAGCGTTAAAATCATTTCTAGGACGCTGTGGCGATTTTTTATTCGTTTAACTAACTGAGATAGATATGTTCTAATCATTATAAATTGCCAATGTCACTATGGTTGCATCGTCTGCGTGGCATGTGATGTTAACGACCTTATCTTCCTGAATCCTAGATTTATCACTTTTTCTACGCTTGAAAGCGTTTTTTATACATTTATTTTGTTTGGTAAAGAAAAGTTTTTTGTTTCCTTGTTGTTCTAAATACGTGCTTTTTAAAAAATATATTAAAATTATTTAAGCCCCGAATCGAGTTGTAGTAACTCCCGGGAATCCAATTTATATGTTTTGTTCTTTGTATTATATGATTTTTAATTTAAAAAATCTTAACGCCATAAAATACAAAGTAAGCAAACGCGCCAAATCAGCAGATAAGAGTTAATTCAGGAAGATACTAGAAGAAGTCATATAAAAAACCTTTTGCATTATTCGTGTGAAACAGAAACAACAGACGGGCCTTTGATTGAAAAAATAATTATATTGACATCTATTCCAAATTGCAAATCAATTTTAATGAAAAAAATGCTGAAATCTATAAATATAGTATGTATCTACAGATGTATCTATAAAAGGTCGGGTGGATGTGTCACAAAATCAAAAATGGAGCTTTGGGGATAAAAACCCGGTAAACTATTAAAAAATGTGCATAAAATATAATAAAAACACAATAATCAAAAGGACAATTTTCAAGCTAGAAAAAAATTATAGTCTTCTGAAGTAAATACGAAGTGTCAATAAATTTATGGTTATTTTGTTTTTACTGAAAAGAGGAACACACTTGTTAAAAAAGAGAAAGGGGACAGAGTGCCCTAAAACGTCAACATTTATTCGTTTATGGGGCAAACCGAAAATAAGGTAAATTATATATTTAAAGTTCGATATTCATATAATGATTGTATTTTTTATTTTAATGTATTGTGTTTATTTTCACCGAGTTTAAGTCTTTTGGTGATATATTTTTTAAATAAATTAACGTAAATTTTTGGCTTTTCAGATAATGATGATTACTTTGGTAAAAATACACGAGCCCGGATGATAATGGGCTTGCAACAATGCCCGAAAAAATGCACACACGGCACAGTAACAGTTCTTTACCCCTTTACTGAGGCCTTCTGCCATGCCACGATAGCATTGGCCCAAAAATAAATTATATGTTTACAAATTACAATAAAGTAGCATAGAAATAACAAAACTAGAAAATTAAAAGAATAACAATATGTACACGACCAAAAAAATAATGAATTTCCTTATTTTCCTTTCCACTGTCTCCCTGTTTTGTCCATACTTATCTTATTTTAATATAAAGTATATTTATTATTTATATAGTTTAAACTCTAAACCTAGGGTTTCCTAGGACAGCGGTGCCCGTATCTTAACGGCCGTAGTGAACGGTGATGCGGTGGACAGCCGTCGTAGTGGTGACTAGAGAGTGGTTTTATTTTTTAACGGTGTTATCAAAACCATTTTTATAGGAAACCACTCTCTAGTCACCGTTACGACGGCTGTCAACCGCAGCAATGTTCACTACGGCCGTTAAAATACGGGCACCGCTGTCCTAGGAAACCCGAGCTTAAGCCGTCGTTGCTTTATTACAGTTTTATTTAGTGAATACATATAATTGGATGGCAGGCCTTACTATGTAACTATGTAAACATTTTAAATAGTTTTTTTTTTAAAATATTAATTTAACATGTACATCTGTTTGTATTCGAAATAAATAAAATAAAATCAAATAAAATAATGTAATAAAAAATAAATGAAAATAAAATAAATAAATAAAATAAAAAATTAAATTTAAAAAAAAAATAATAAGATCAAAAAAAAAATATATTAAAAAAATATAAATACGTACACATAACCGGATAAAAATGAATTTTCTTAAAAATACTATTAAAAAGAATGAAAAGCTTCTGTTTATATTATCGTGTTTTTATTTTATTTGAACTGTACGAACTTTTTGATCTCACCGCCAAGAGGAGGAGAGATTTAGAACCAGAATTCAAGTTCCGCGCCAAAAGAAATGTTCAAGTTTCACGATTGAGTGGGAATAGTTTCGCTAGTTTACTTATTTAATTAATTAATTTAAATGTAAATTAATGGATTTATAATTCTGACATGACCTGTCGGCTTGAAATATTCCCACGTAATTTATTACGCAATTTTCACAATAGAGAAATGAAAAGTTGGCACTAACTCCGAAATTATTATCCGAATAAAGATATAACATAATTAAATAAAACTGCGAAGCGATCTTCTATTATTTCGTAATCTGAGGATTGAAAATTAATTCGGAACGAAAATCTTCGTTTCCTCTAAGAAAACTTTAATCCCTTGTCTGGGCACATAACCTTTTAACCCTTTATACACCGATGGGACTTCTAAGTCTCATTTAATAAAAACTCAAAACAAACGTTAGCCATTGATGAATTCTACGGAGCAGTAAACCATGCTTTAAGTATTAAGCTTATGGTAGTTCTTGAACAGAATCACAACGTTTTGTGTAATTTCATTTTCAATTTGATTTATTTTCATGTTCCCAACCATATCACCAGAAGTCGAAATCTGCAACAACAACAACAAACCGTCACGCCGTTTCCCCGTAAGGGTAGGCAGATATGATAGAACGCCACATCACTCTATTTTTGCGTACAGATCTCGCTTCCTCTACATTCATACATCTTCTCATGCACGCGCGCCGATTATTCCGACTTTCGACATGTCCATCTTTAAGTATTGGTTGGATTTGGTCATTCCATGTCTTCCTCGGTCTTCCTCTATTTCTGCATCCATCACCATTCGCATTGTAAATATTCTTGGCCGTTTTTTCGCCGTCCATTCGCTCTGCATGTCCAAACCAGCGCAGAGCTCCTTTCTTGATTTTGTCGATAATGCTTGTCTCAGCCTGGAGGCAGAAAACTAGCCTTTCTATTATTTAGTTCGTCGAAAACGATGAACCAAAATATTATTATAAATAAAACATGTGCTTGTGTAAAAATAAATTAATATATCGCATTTTCTTAACCCATTGTTTTTTTTCTTCATTTATACAGCCCTCTAATCCAAAACGGATTTTAAAAAAAGGATGGCACATTTGGTTAAAATTGAATATAACCATTTTAAAATCAACATCCTGTAGATTTTAAATGCATTTGTATAAGTTTTGCGATCGCGCCAGCTGTAATTAATCGACCAGTATTCCACAATATTCCAATAATATTTAAAAAGTAATACAATCTTGTAACAAAAAACTTCCCTCAGAGAAGTAAAAAATTGTTGAAAAATAAAATATTGATATCCAAAGTAATATTATTCAACATGGAGGTAGCCCTTCCAACATGCATAATCGTTGGCAGGTTGGTCCTGTATATTGAAATGTGGAACAGGTCATGTTGATACTGTCTTAAGGTAATAAACTATCCGAAAAATTAAAGCTAATTTATGTTTTAAAAATATCCTGTGAATTTTTAATTTTTTATTGTGATTAAACACGTATATGACCAACAGAGCGATGTGCACTGGATGCCGACTCGAGGGAGAGGTAGGGGTTTTTGGAAGGAACGCTAGTCCAAGACATTAATAATCGAGTCAATTTTTTGATTAAAATAATTTTAAAAAAATCATAGTAAAAAATGAGTTTTTGAAAAAAGTTATTTAGGATTTTTTATAAAGTTTACCCAGAGGAATGTTCCTCTGAAGTTTCAGAGTCTAACCCTGAAACACCGTGTATATATTTTGTTAGTGTTATTACGTAAATTTTATGCATAAAAGACAATTTCAGTAGTTGGCTAATCAATTGATAAATTTATTGTTATTGCACCCTGGTGCCATCTGTGAACACCCACGGACAACACATTCCATGACAAATTTAAAATTAAAAATGGCCGCCAATCGCCTTTGTGACAAACGATAAAGGACCTGTCCTTTTATAATCTTTACCGCCTTAATAATTTTGATTAAAATTTGATGTCAGCGCTCGTTTACACGGTAGCGTTTAAAGGCAGTTTTTACCATTAAATTTAATTTTAAAATAATCAAAAGCTTAAAATATTTTTTTAATTGATTAGGAATATGGAGAAATAGGCTAGTTTAGTAAAGGGATCAATAATTACCGACGTGGTTGACATAAAATGTTTACTTATACGATATTCGGCGGCCTCCGTGGTGAAGTGGTCAAGACGCTTGACTCACAAACGGAAGGTTCCGGGATCGATTCCCGGTGAGAACACAAAAATTAAATGTGATTTTTCTCAAGCCTGGGTGTTCTGTGATGTAATTATTCACTGTAATTGGGCCTCCTGGCCTGTTGTGGCGCACAGGTGTTTATATATATATATATTTTATTTTTTTTCCATACTGTTACATATTATGCATGTATTAAATTACATATTTTATACATTATATTTATTAAACATTAGAAGTGAAAAAGAGAAAAAATACATATTCTAAAAATAAACATAGCCTTAAATTTGGAAAAAATGCCCACAAAGACTTAAACGTCTGAGCGTGGGCCATTCCTTTTTTATTGTTTTTGGTGAATTTTTTGGTATACAAACACAAATATGACAATGCCATTAAAAATCATACAGAAATAACAGGAAAATGACATAAACAATGTAATTAAGACATCAAAGTTTAGAATATGCTGTTGTACGACTCTTTCACAATAGGTGTATATCTGTATTTTTTTATTGAATTTGATTCAGTGATCGTTTGAAATAATGCAACTTGGCAGACCTAAGAATTTTTGGTATTGGGCAATGAAAACCATAGTTGATTCTATGGTGGTATGGAAAGAGTAAGTTTTGCTGAGGTTTTTGGTTGGGATATTTAATCTTATTGAGCTCAGTAGTTCAGGCGCATCAAAGATTGAGTTGAGAATTTGAAATAGGACTAAAAGGTCGTATTTATTTCGACGGTCTTGAATACATGATATATTTAAGCTAGTTTCTATCTTATTGTAAATATATTGGTCTCTGGATAAGCCTAACCTTCAGCCTATCTTTCTTAAAAATCGATGTTGAAACTGATTCAAGTTTTTCGATATGAACGTAAGAATATGGGGACCAGATAAAATGTCGGAAATTGAATCCAATACCCCTTTAATGGTAGGCAACGACGCTGACCATAAGACCATGAAACAGAGTTCTTTTAATACAACAAATTATCGGTGAATTCTGCTTAAGATGACATTTTTTTTAAAAGGAGAAAAATCATTTTTACGTTAATTATTTTTACTGACAAAATACAAATTAACATGTAGTATTTACTTGGTTTTATATTAAAAAAATATATTTTAATTAAGTTTTGATGGAATCACTGTTATTTTAGAATAAAAATTCATTTTCAATGTGATTAAGATGACATTCATTCATCTAAGATTACATTCTAGTCTTCTTTGCATAATTCGCAGATAAATATAAAATAAAGAATATAAAAATAAAAAAAAATAAATAAAATAAAGAATAATTTAAAAAATATATATTTATAGATGACAACCATGAAGTTTCGCATAAATAAATTGTCTATGTGTTTATGAATGTATGTATGTGTATGCGCATGGGTGTATGTACGTGTGTGTGTATGTACATGTGTATATATGTGTATATTTATATATATGTGTGTATATATGTGTATGTCTGTATGTATATGAATCAAAATGTGTATCCGAATAAGTTTATATTTTGTTTGTCTGTGCTCTATATTAATTTGTTAAGTATTATAATATATTAAAATGTAATTGCCTAGCTTGGAACGGGGTATGTACCCTTGTTAGCTGGGCAAAGTGAATATGGAATTGTATTTTGATAAAGAGTGTGAATAAATAAATAAATAAATAAAAATGCTTTTGTTTTAGGTGGTATGTCAGCACGCAATTATTTACCAATTCATCAAAAAAGCAAACGATAGAGACTCGCCAATGGTAAATATCTATATTGTGTAAAAAAACATTGCTGTAGTGTCAACAATTTGGTCACCTCTTTATGATGCTACCCATTGTAATAAAGTTGAAAAAAATCAGCGTAAACTTCTCCGATTCTTAAATTTTAAACCGTGAGAAAATATGAACTACAATCTTCTCTTGAATACATTAGATTTACTTAAAATTAGTGATAAAAGAATAATATCTGATTTGTTTTTTTGTATAAAGTTGTAAATAATCTTTTTGATGTTCCTAATTTGGTCAAACGTATCTATTTCAATGTGCAAATAGGCCAATGAGGCTTCATATTCATTTTAGATGTATTAATATATCTGGGTCAAATTAGCACATTAATTCTCTGTTCCCGACAATTCGCTCTCTCTGGAACAAACACACGGATAACAAAAAAATAGATGTAATTGGTGTATTTTTATCAAACTTCTAGAATCCATATTCTTAAAAAATTTGAATAATAATTGAGTTTCTAATATTTAAAATTGTTTTATTTACAGGGTGGCCGGAGAAGTGACGTCCAAAGGGAAAATGTAGGTGCCTCATATTGAAGGGTATCCGAATCACCCCCGTGTATGTTCCGCGATTATGCGTAGTTTTTGAGTTATGATTTTTTTAAGGATATCACAAGGATAATTTTGATAGAAAGTGTGTAAACTAACAAAAAAATAATGTAAGAGATAAAATAGCGACACGAGCAGTAGTAAACACAAGGTAAAAATGACCAACGAATTTTCCACCTCAGTATCTTTGAAGGCGGATTTCAGCAAATACCTTTTAAGTACCACTTTTCTTGTATTATTACAAAAGCTTAAAGTCTAACGAGGTTTTTAATTTACTCAGAAACAAAAGAATTGTCATTTTTAATTTTTAGTTTTAAGTTGAAAGTTCAAACCTGACACGCTCGAACTTAAATTCTGCATTTTAGGTCAAAACTTTTGTTATTAAATTTGAAGAAATAAAACTTATACTTTGTTTTTTGATACACTCACTTTATTTTTACCAACTAGTTTCGGTAACCAATTATTATTTATTTATTCATTTATTTATATACGGCATATCTGCCATTTACATATATGTGGTATAAAGAGTGCTTAAAAATATTTTTTTAATTTTTATAATCGAGTATGAAATATTAATATACTCGTACTGTACACATTATTAATTACTTGAAATACATACATATTTTTATATAAGAAATTATACAATAACAAAATACATTAATCAATCAAATTATAACTATTCCAACCCAATCGTCTGAAGATGATTTCCTCTTTTTGATAAAAATATGTTGGTCACTTTATTTTTTAAGTTAGGCAGAGATAAACTAAATATATCAAAATGTGATGCATATTCATTCCCGGTATAAAGTTTCATTTAAGTTATAAAAATACCCCGAAGAAGGTAACAGTTGGTTACCGAAACTAGTAGGTAAAAATAAAGTGAGTGTATCAAAAAACAAAGTATAAGTTTTATTTCTCCAAATTTAATTTAAAATGATACACAAAGTTATTGCAGAAAATATTAAAAATACAAAACTTTTGTAGCTAGCATTAATGTTATAAAACTGATTATTGCGTGAAAGTACAAATTAAAACAAATGAGTTGCAAAAAAAAATACTGAAAAATCCTTCCGAAAATAAAAACCGATCAGGTCGGAAAATTTTAAAAACTGATTGAAAAAATCGTAACTCGAAAACTACGCAAAATAGCGTAACATATATGGGGGTAATTTGGATACCCTTCAAAATGAGGCACCTATATTTTCCCTTTGATTATAAAATATTTGTAAATTAAATATAACCTCTGCATACGTAAAAGCCCTTTTAGGGTTAATAAATTAATAAATAATCCGAGGAGAAAACACGGGAATGCGTTTGTATGAAGAAAAGTAAGACCGCATTTTCCCTTAATCATAACAATGTTTTTATTTTACAAAGTTCTTTTTTTTAAACGAACACTTAATAAATATTCTGGATCTTGTCTTGATGTCCCTTATGTTTGTCGATGCTTCTTTTATTCTTTTTCGATGTTTCAACTGTTCTCACATTGAAATATTTATTCCGATGTATTGTAAAATGGACAGTGTCCGTAAATAAATAATAAAATGTGATTTTTATTTAATTTATTTTTAGTAAATATGATGTTGAGATCCGTAAACTGTGTAAGATTGAGACATGAGAAGATGTATGGATGTAGAGGAAACAAGGTATGTTTGCAAAGATAAAGTGATGTGGCGTTCTATCCTCTCTGCCTACCCCTACGGGGAAACAGCGTGATGGTTTGTTTGTTTAAATATGATTTTTACCTGTTTTGCGGCGCCTGCCTAAATACTAAGAATCCATTTATGATTCAAGTATATCGTTTTGTCACTCAGAGTTATAACGACACGAAAAAGCGCTTTCAGCAAATAAAAACTTTTTTTACATTATAAATTGTAGCCTGCCCGCATCTGTGGGGCTTAATGTATGTCTGAGGTGTTTTGATGTGATTTTTTGCTTGTTAAAATTGCATCTTGGGCCCAAAACGACCCAACGGAAGGCAACGCTCAGTTTGGGTGTTCACAATACCAAATAATGGCAGTTTAGGCATTACAATACGCGTTTTATGACACTTCGACTTGTTTACGATCGCTTTTTATTTTGTATCGAAGGAAGCGCCATAAACTATCGCGAAGAAAGTGATTTTCGGACACACCATAGAATAGATTATTGTTATTTATCTATGCTTATAAAAGCAAGAAAAAAACAACAATAGACTATAAACCGTTTCCCCGTTTAGTGGTAGGTAGAATGGCTAGAATATTACTTGGGTCAATTATCAATACAATTTCTGTTTCGCTCGATCTTTCAGCTGTTTTAAAGTGAAATCGACAAGCTAATTTCAAAATTACAGTTAGTTTTCTTCTATCACGTCAAGTTTTCTCCCTACAGCTCATAACAATGTGATTTTTTAAACATATTTTATCGATATTTAAAGCATTAGCTTTGGGGTCAAACATTTTACTAAAAGTTATTAAATATTATTATTATGAGACAAATTTACTTTGCTTGCCAAAGCAAACTATCATATTGCAATTTAGCTTGGGGAGGCTGCTCTTGTTCAATCATGAAGATCATTCAAGATAAAAGACTCAAAATTTAAAACAAAGTTTAAAATAAAAATAACTGCACGTATAAATAGTATAGCTAGAGATATTTTTGAAAAATAAATGTAGATCAATAAACGTAGTACCCTAAATAATTGGTGCACATATTATTTATATTTTTTATGTATTTTATTATTTTATATTTGTTTTTTTATTGTATACTATACTATATAATTCATGCTTAAGTAACATGTATTCTTGGCACATATTTGTATAACAACGATTTTTAATTTCTTACATTTGTTTAGCTAGGCATTTGTAATTAAGCAGTTAAAGTTTTTTTTTGTTATTGTTATATTAGTATAGAACTATTTATGCTTTAAAAGTTTAAAAATCTCTATTTTAGAACAGGCTGAGCCATGTTAGATGGAGACTATCCTAAACAGAAAACACTCCATTTTCATTTTCTCTTCACTAGTTTTATATAGATTCCCTGTTACTAAATATGTATGCTTAATTTATACAATAAATAATTTGCATTTGACCACTTACCGAGTTTTCAGTCAACCGGTTTAACTTTTTAAGCCTCAAAATACTCTAAATTTTATTAAATATTTATATATAACCACGTACCGACTTTTCTATGTCTACAGGTTTCGAGACGTACCCGTCTCTTTGTCAGGACACTAATTTAACCAACATGCAAAACCCACTATACACCTTCACCATAGTTGTTGCACAAAAATATAAAACCAACACGACATGCATTTTAATAACCACATGCACTGATTATGACAAACGTGCAGTGATGAGATTATGAAAATATTTTATGTTGTTTCAAAAACAGATTTAAAAAGGGGGAGGTGGGAGGGAGGGGCTTTAGTTTAACAGGGTTAGTGTGACCATTACAATGGAACATCGTATCTTCTTCTTCTCTTAGTGCCCTGTCAGGTATCCCCAACGTTGGCAATCACTCTGGCAAAAGTCTCCCTGTCCCGTGCTGCCCGGAAAATCTGCTCCACAGTCCTGAAGCCAGTCCAGTCTCGTATATTTCGCAGCCAGGACATCTGTCTTCTTCCAGCCCCTCTGTAACCCCCAATCTTGCCTTTTAAAATTAAATGAAGCAAGTGGTACTTTTCTCCACGCATTATATGCCCCAGATATGAAATTTCACAAACTTTTATGGTGGTTAAGAGTTCTCTGTTCGTTCTAGCTTGACTTAAGACTTCTGAGTTCGTTATCAGGTCTGTCCAAGATATCTTAAGCATTCTGCAATGCAACCAAATCTCAAAAGCCTCTAGCCTATTCAAAGTGTTAACTTTCAGAGTCCATGTCTCACAGCCATACAACAATACAGACCACACATAACATTTTACCAATCTTTGCCTTATTTTCAAGTTGAGAATAGCATTGCAGAAGAGGGATTTTATTTTATTAAAAGCAGCTCTTGCTGTCTCGATTATGCATATAATTTTTATATCTGGGTCGAGGGTCTCTGTTAGAATGCTGCCGAGGTATTTAATTTCAGGAACATCGTATAACGGGCTATATTGAAAGGTTGCTGGAATATTGATCAAAGGAACATTACTTTTAAAAGCTTTACTAATGTGAAATATTCAACGTACTAACTACTACGTAAATTATGTGTTAGCAAAGCTTTTTTTATCCCCTAGAGAGCGTTCTGCAGGTCACTGCAGGAATTGAATCTGTGACCTCAAACATGGTAGGCGAAAGCACCGACCACTACACTAGGAGGTGGACTCGACACGTGTCGTGTGTGCAGTGTGTATGCTGTTAAGAGCAGCGGTGGCCAACCGGTCTATCGTAGCTATTCGACTGTTTATTGCGACACGGCGCAGAAAAAGGTTAAAGAAAGACGAAGGCTTTAAACACTTTAAAACTACTTGCTGTTATATTTGAATATTCAGTCGTGATTTTTCGGGTCACCGTGGATAAGCTGAATAGGTACTCCGCATGCATGGGTTTAAAAATCAATATTGCAAAAACCCATGTACTGTGTAACACTTCATGCCTTGATGCCCAAAATCCCCTTACTATGACAAACCAAGTCATCGAAATAGTCGAGAGTTTCAAATACCAGGGAGGACTGGTGGATTTTTATAAGCCAGCGCGTGTGCTATACTTACACATACGCATTGTGTAGTATCAGTATGACATCGCACGGCATACGCATTATGAAAATAATCTCTGTCTCTTTCGCGCTCAGACGCGCTTGTGAGCGTGACATAGACAACTATTGCTTTATTAGTTGCTAATGATATGGTAAAACAATATACACAGGTGCTTTTGCGTTCGTCTAAATTTCGCTGCGAATCTTAATAGTAAAAATATAATAATATGTACGAGTATTAAGTTATGGATTAAAAAGACTGGTTAAGAAATATGCAGGTATTTTTATTAAATTAAATCATTTTCAATATAGTGCAGGCAATCGGTAAAATAAACCAAAGTAGGGAACAAAATGCCGAACTCTCCTCTAGTGGAACGGAAGGCCTGTTGACTGCTGCCAACAGGCCGGCTCCTCCTGAAGATTTAAAGTGGTTTTCTCTCCACATGAGCAAATGCTGAGAAGTTCCTGATTAGCCCACATTAGTATATCTCTCCAGATCCCAACAGTTTAGATAAATTCAAAGAAATTTAATTGCAGAAAAATCTACTTTTTGAAATGTGAACCTTGCATATTATAAGCAAGGTAAATAATAAAGCAAATGCCATATAAAAAACATAAAAAAGTTGACTATCCCTGGTGAAGAGGATGACGATATGTAGGTATTACCCCGCTTGTCCGAGCCTCCTGACTTCTGTCTAGACGCGCGGGCGGCCGCAACCCCTCCCCCCGCACCCGGTACCCGGCCTGGCCACAGGTACGGGAACAGAGTACAGGTGTCCGGCCGGTGCAAAACACCGCTGGTTCTCAAAACGTCACACTCCCTTAAGGCTGTGGTCTTACGCCTCTGGAAGACGAAACATAAGGTAGGGTTGGTGTGGTAGTTTTGGCTGGTCGCGAATACCGGGCGACAACACGACAATGGATCGACCCTAAGATCGAACAATTTGGTGTAGTAGGAACTGTCAATTGACTTTGACTGTTTTTTTTAAAATAAATATTTGTGTCTTTAAGATTTATTCAAATATTTTATTTCAGTATCAGTCATAGAAAAACCATTCATATTCTATCACTTCTTCTAATATTTTGAATAAACCCACTTCGCCTGTTTATCTAAGAAAGCTCATCCAACCTCTATCACAACATGGAATATTTCTTCGTTCTAGTAACGTAAAAATTCTTTTAATACACTTTCACCGCTCTAATTTTGTTGCCTCCTCTTTCACAGCAGTAGCTGCTCGATTGCGGAATAATCTCTTCACTGAAATTAAATACGCACCTTCTTTATGTACATTCAAATAAAGATTGAACGCCACAATCTAAATGTTTGAGTTGTTCTTTTGTCCTTCTTTTTTTATTCCCAACCCCTCTCTTCTCTTCATAGTAAAGTGTATTTTTTTTAGTTTTTAGTTTTAAATTTAGTAAAAAATTATAAGATTTTGTATAGTTACCTAGAATATGACCATGTACTTGTAATTTTCTCAAACTAAACGGTTTGGGTACGGCTTTAAGGCAATATACCCTCTCCTGTATGTATACCGTTGTTTTTTAAACCCTGTCACATCCAAAACCACGATGATCAGTATGGGCAAGAAGATAAGTTAGCATATTTAAAAAATATTTAGAACACGGAAAATTTTTCAAACCAAAATATTTAAAAAAAACGAATGGTTGCTTACTTCTGCAGGGGAGAAGTGAGGGGAGCGCAGACGCGCAGTTGTCAGTGTATCAGACTTTTCCCCCCCCCTCCTTGTTTCTCCCCTTCAGAAGTGAGCAACCATTTGCTTTGTTTTATATTTATTTTTTAAAATTTTATTTATCCTAAAAATAGATTTTAATGTGCCAATATGTTTTCTTGCTCATACTTATCATCGTGGTTTCGGATATCACAGGGTTTAATGGACACCTGTATAAATTGATTTGTATGAAAAAATGTTTTTTTTCCTTAAAAAATTCATTCTTTTAATGTTTTTATTATTATTATTATTTGAAAATGGAGACAATCAAAAATGTCTCGGATAAGCACCCTTTCCACAAATCCATACCCTGCCTTAGCTAGCCGTTTTATTAGTCCGTCAAGTGCATATCGCTTCGCTGCGTTGGTCAAATGCGTTTTCAAAAAAAAATATTGCGATTTTCCAAAAATATATGTTAGGATGTTTTTCTAAGTAGGTATCTTATAAAAAAATGTTCTTTTGAAATTTTGCGGTATGGCTGTGAAAAACCGTGCATACAGCTTGTTGCGTACGATACGTACACCCAAACCTCAATTTGCATCTCAATAGCTGTGAAAGTCTAAGAAATTCAATGCGCGAGAAATGTTGGGAAGCGGTGGTCGCGAGTGCATCGCTGCAGCGGTTGCACTGAGTTGCAGACAGAATGCGATTTGCAGGAGTATTTCGTTCCTTTTTTAAAAAAGACCATTTTCCTTTAGTCCGAGCAGAGTTGCTCAAAGGGCACAATGGAGTAGCACAGAGAGGTGCAAGGTACTCGGACAGTTCGTTCTACCGGGGTACGTTGTATCGAGCAATGCAATATTTATTTAGGCGCTTAGCGTGTTTAAGACCAACGGGCATATTCTGATGAAGGTAAAGAATTGGTACGGCTGATTGAGTGGCAGGAAAAAACGATAAAAGATAAATAAATTGCCGCTAACCTTTATAACCCCTACTTTAAAGACGCGACAGAGAATAATCTTTTAAGCCTCTCTTCTTTTAATAATTGATTTATAAACTAGGTCATAAATATAAAATAAAAAGTTTTTCTTTGCTTTCGTAATATTTAAAAAAATAATCATCTGCTTTAATTTAAATATAATTTAATCTGTACACCCATTTTTAATTTTATATTGCTATTTTTCACTAACTTCTATTTAAAAAAACCTAAATGTAAATGTCTATTTTTAGTTTGTGTAGATTTCAAGTAAAATTTTACGTAAGGCTGAGATATGCACTTTCGACCAAATCGAGAAAGGAGCTGTGCGTTGGTTTGGAAATGTAGAGTGAATAGACAGCGAAAGAACGGCTGAAAATATTTACAATGCGAATGTTGATGGAAGCAGAAATAGAGGAAGACCGAGAAAGATATGGCATGACCAAATCCAACAAATACTTTAGGATGGATATGTTTAAAGTCGGAATAATCGGCGCGCGTGCATGAGAAGATGTATGAATATAGAGGAATCGAGGTCCGCCCCTACCTCTACGGGGAAACGACGTGATGGTTTATTTATATATTTACGGACTTATTCAGTCCATTTAACAATAAAATTTAAATACAATACAATTTAAGAAAATCAAAGCTAGGAAACAATCATAATAATTACTACCTCTAGACAAGATCTGGTCTATTTTAGTGATTGTTTAAATCTAGAAAGACTTGAACCAAAAAAGTCCAGATCTTGACTCGAGATTACTGTGCGACACAATGGGGAAATATATATATTTTTAAAACATTTTAAAAGTAATAAAGGACTATGAAATTAATTTGTAATTTTGGATTCCCGCAAAAACGGACATTCCATTGGCCACGCCCCTAATACGTCACGATTAATGTTTATTTGCTCCTGCCATGCAAATTTTGAGGTGCCTAATTTTGAGCCTTATATATCGTCGGTACTCTCAAATCCTCTCAAATCTCAAATCCCTGTCTTGAGAATTTAAGTATTTAAGTTTTGTTCCAATTTTACTCTTTTACATCTTAATGAAATAAAGTAAGATTTTAAGTGCTCATTTAAGAACGTGTTTTTATTTATCTGTTTCTCATTGAATATTAAGTAAATATTAAGTTATTTAAGGTTTTTAACCTGAGTAAAATGCCCGGTATACGACTTAACCTTAATTATTTTTTTGAAAACTACAGATATATGAAATTTAATATGACTCTAATATGTCAGTTTGTAGAGGGTTTAAAACTTTACAAAACTGCATCATTAAGTCAAATCCGCATATTTTTGACTTATCGTTTTTTGCCAGTATACCCACGATATTATAATCTAAATATATTGAAAGAGATCAGTTTGTATATTCCTAATAACTTCTAGTCTTCTATTTACGCCTCTAGAAGCCGTACGAATATAATTAAGAATTCACTCATTAATACGACGATTTGCTTGCTAAAAACGGCTTTTGCATATAATATGGGCATATTTTTCATATTTACATATTGGCAGTTCAGCAGCAACCTGCTTTCTATTAATTAATTTCTAATTCATAATGTTATTATATCTCAAAGTCAGTCTATATTGCGTAATGGGTTAAATTAGACGGGCATTTTCACATAATTTGGTTGATAAATAATAACTAGACATCGGATTATGTGCATGATTAAAATGCAGAAATATGCATCAAAACAAGCACACTTAAACGTCAACATATGCATAAAAATGCACTTTCAAATTCATTAATATGTTTTTTTTTCATTTTTAAAATTTTTGTTTGAAACTTTGCCCGGCTTACAAAGGTACATACCCCGTTCTAAGCCAGGCAAATTATAAATTAATGCCAAGGTACACATTTTTATTTTTTTTTAGATTAAATGGTCAGTTTATCGTCATCATACGCCTTTCCACATTCGATGGTGTACAGGGCACTTAATTGGTACACCAATTGCAGCGCATTTTGATCATCTGTTAGTTAACGGTAATGTGATCAGTCTTACGCTTCAGGTACCAGTCCGGGGACTATGAAATATTACAGTGCAAAACACCCTTTCAAATAAATATTTCATATCAACCGTGTCGGGAATCGAACCCGAGACCCCTTGCATGGAAGGCAAACACGCTGACCATTACACCACGAGGCCGATGCCTTTCTCATTTTTAAAGAGTTGTAAACAACTTACAGTTCGAGGACGGGAATCAAGTTAGCGATACTAGGGTTCGAACCCCGGACTTCTGTTTCGTGAGTCAGCAACAATAGCCACGGGATCACAACCCGATTCTTATTTAAATTACTGTTATTTATTTAAGAGGTCACAGAAAATACTCCGTGACAATTTTCAGAAATTTACCCTTTATCATAACACTAATTTTTCTTTTCTTTCTCTTACGCTGTCTTTCTCTATCTTTTACGCTGAAATGTGCACCGTACACGAAAAATTTATATCATGTGTAAAAATGTCACAATGAGCCGATTATATGCATTTGCATATTTATGCAAATGCAAATAATCCGATGTCTAATAATAAATATTAAAATTAACGTATTAACATAAATTACACACACAAGTAAACTAAATAAATAAAACAGAGTAAAAAAAATCGAACAAGAATAAGGTGTTTTCATGTTTTGTTTTTATTTTAAAGAGGAATCGCGGTCTCGGTTTTCTTCATACAAACGTATTCCCGTATTTTCTCCCTGAATAATTTATTTATTTGGGAAAAAAAAACAGTTTTCACATATATATAATTCATATAGAAGACAAGATCTATATGTATACATTGGAACTTAAATTGTAAAACCAGTCAGTAATAATTTTCCACAGCTATGTAAGTTATTAATCAAGTGTAGATATTATAATAACCCAGTATTATAATAAAATTAATTCAAAACTTAAGCCATGTAAGTACTTCAGAAACTGCTAAGAAAATTTTAAATTACAATGAATAATAATAAAGTAAAAAAAAGTAAAAAAAATAAATAATAATAATTTTAAAAAAAAATCTATATGTAGTAAATAAATGCATTTATAAATATGTTTATTCTAAATAAAAAAAGAAAATAAAAACATCTTTTGGAATAATATTGAAAAAATATTGATAATACGCCTATAAGTAATTGATTGATTGACTTGGTGTTTATTTTGTAGAAATTCATATTTTTTTTTTTTTTTTTCAATAAATATTTGCGTTCTTATGATTTACCCAAATATTAAATTTTGAGGGCCATTTTCAATGAGTTGTAAATAACTCACTATTAGACAATGGAATCGAGTTGGGGTAGAGTGGGATTCGAACCACGGACCTTTGGTCCGTGAGTCCGAGACACTAGCCACAGGACCACAACCAGATTATTCAAACTTATAATATTAGAAATCAAACACTGATTTGAGTCTACTGAACACTTTATTATATTTTTACAAATATAAAAAATATAAAAACAAAATTTTCGTGTCAATTGTAATATTCTGTATTTAGTATAGGAGAGATGAAAAATGATCATGGTACTAGAGAAATGGTTTTTTACACAGTATACATTTTAAAAATTTCATTTCATTTATGTATTTTATTTGCGTATCCCTGTCGTTTTGTTTTTTTGATTAAATATTTTGTCAGCCTCGTGGTGCAATGGTCAGCGCGTTTGCCTACCATGCAAGAGGTCTCGGGTTCGATCCCCGACATGATTGATATGAAATATTTATTTTAAAAGAGTGTTTTTACATTTGAATATTTCATAGGCTTTTGACTAGTACCTGAAGCGTAACCCGTGCGTGGGTATACATGATAAGACTTATGACTCCCTAGACAGTGAAATCCAGGCAAGTCTATAAGCGTTTGGACATACTCATAATATTGTTCTTTTACAAAAAAAAAACTAGGTAATTCGTAATTTGTAATTGAAGATTGATTTTTTAAAGAGTCCTTAGTAAAATTTTATGAATTTCAAAATAAGAATACAATTATTGTAATCACAATTAAAAGCTGCCAAACCAGCAAGAAAATTTGTTCACTAAATCTGATGTGATCAAAAATCCTTTTTTGAATGAGAATGTTAATGATGGCAAAATACCGATTAAGTGGTCTGATTGCATGACTCGACTCTAAAACCACTGTGACATGTCATATAAAAAAAAACACTTTATATGATAAAAACGGACAAAACACTACTAACTGTTTTTCTCTAAACTCTTTTTTGACTAAGGCTATTTTGAAAAATCTCGCTTCAATTAGAATATGTATAAAAAAATGTCGATAAAGTCACGTTAATTTATTTATCTAATCCTTAAGGACCTTAAATTCCATGCCGTATTCAACAGGAATTGTCGGTTAGTTCAGAACGCGGTATACGACATATTTAAATAATGTACTTAGTACGTCGTATTTACTGAATTTATAGCCGATTTCAGTACATTCCTATATCCCCAGCTCCTAACTGGTCCCTGATATTTATATTTCCTGTTTACTATGAACAACATACATACAACGCTCTCAACTATCCGCCAGGAATCAACATACGACGTTCTGCAGGAAGTCACACATAATTATATCAAAGATGTGTTTGAAACTATTCATTTGCGTTTTCAAATGAATTCCTTTACCAATAAAAAAAGAAAATAGATTTATTTATTTATATATGTATTTAATAGATTGAGGAATATATTAACCATAGAAAAGTTAAAATCAATTTACTTTGCACTCGCCCAATCCATATTATAGTATGGAATAATCGGATGGGGTGGTGCTTTCAAAACAAATATTTTACCGGTTAAAAAAATACAAAAATCAATTTTAAAAGTTACTTTGAAAAGACCGTCTACTTTTCCCACCGTCTAATTATTTTTAAAAAAATAAGGTTTTACAAAGAAAAAAACAAATTACGGACAAGGACACTATAATTTTCTGGCCCCTAAGCTATACAACTTTTTAAGTATGGATATATCGGTAAGCAAAATCAAAAACAATGTTTTCAAAACTCTAGTCCATAAATGATATACTAAATAGACTAGACAGGAAGCTGAGGAATATGTTTCGTGTATCAGAATATAATTTTAATTTCTTGAAAGTCCTTTCTCATTTTATTCATGTAGGTATGTTTTAAAATCTTTATTCATATTTCTTTTGAATTTTAACACCTATAATATTTTAATGTGACTTTAAAATTGATGTGAAAGTATGTACTATTATGTATAAAATGAACAGTACACTGACACTCCGGAACGTGCCTGTGGGCCAGTGGAGTGGCTACATCCATAAATAAAAAGGAAATTATATTGAATGTACCTTTTGTAAAAACACTTCTTTTGTAAACTATGTATTTTTATTATAGAAGGTGGCGCAAAAGTTGTCACTCGATGTTCTTTGACTACAATTTTTTTTACGAATAAAAAAAAAAATTCTCCTTTTGGATTACATTAATTCGATAACTTAATTTTTTTCAATTCAGTCGAAAAAATGATATCGGCCAAGGGGCTGCCGTCACAATTGATGGCTATACGGACCTGATTTATGGCATTTTCCTTCACTCTTTCCAAAACAGCACTAGGTTCTCGCATTCTTGACGGATATTCTCTTTTAGGGCTTCAAGAACCATAACATACTCTTGACTTCAAAAAACCTCACAAAAAAGTCAGAAACGGTTAAATCTGGTGATCTTGCCGGCCAGTGCAAATCACTAAAACGAAAGATTAAGCGACCCGGAAACACTGTTCTCAGAATATTGGTTGTGGCTTTTGCAGTATGCGCCGTTGAGACATGCCAATAGTTAATATCTTTAATATGTAAAAAATCATTTCTCTTATGCCACAATCCACGGAAAAAATACCGGACTACGTTTGCTTGAAGAATACAAGGACCACCGCTTTTCCTCTTAAGAGTTTATATATTTATTCTTATTTCTAGTTAAGCATCATTATTAATGCAGTGCTCTATGCACTAATGGGCGAAGATAAGGAAATAACGATGAAATGTATTTAAAAAAAACGTCCCCGTAGGCGTATTCTCATTGGTGATTTTGTTGCGGCACGATGCGACACGACACGTCGTAGTGTCGTGCGGCAGTGCGTGCGGAGAATTTTTTTTCATTCGAGTGTGGAACATGCGTTAATTACTACATTCGTGTTCGCCTCGCTCTTCTTCTTCGTAAAAGTCAAATGAGGACCCAAATCGACGTGTACCACTGCGTCTAGGAAAAAAACTTTAAAAACACAGTGGACATAACAAAAAAAGAAACATGAATAAAAAAAAACATTCTCGATATCATAAAGACATAAAGCTAGGCATTCTCAAAGTTTGTGGAGATTTTTAAAAATTGTATTGATCGCTGGTTTCTAGAATAAGAAAACTGTGTCACGTATTCTGCTCATTTAAGAACATCTTGGACATTGACACTCTCAGAACTGTGTATTTTGCAATTTTAATCAGTGGCAACCTATGGTATAGTGGGCTGGGGAGGTTGCACCGCGTCTATCATGAACCCCCTAATAAGCGTGCTAAAATAAATACTAAGAGTGATGCTGCGTTGTCCCCTTATTTTACCATCTGAGATATTGTTCCAATTTATGGTACTGAACATAAGACATTTAAAAAAAAAGAGTCACTGACATATTTCTGGTCATGCGGCTACAATAATAGATCCTAGCAGAATGCTCGTAGGAGGTTATGCTGTAATTTGCATTATTTATTTCCAAAAACACGTACACGTGGTCCCAAGAGCGTTTAATATTCTGGATGAACATATAAGGTTTTTCAAAACGAAAGCCATTTTCAGGAAGAGTGTACAAGTCTGGATTTTGTCTAATGGAAGAGACCATTGCAGGAGACTGCTGCAAGATATTGCGTAGCTTTATATACTATTAAGCGTGTTGCCCTGATGCCCTTTGAAATATATATATTTGTTTATTTTTATTTTTGCTATTATTTATGTGTTTTTACTTTCCATTATGTTGTATCCCAACTCAACACAGGGCCCTTGGCCTCATAGAGTTCGGGTTACGTTATTATTGTATTATTTTTGGAATATGTATGTATTTGTATGAATAAATAAATAAATGAATCTTCACAGTTATTTCCCTATCCGCACCTAAAGGTGCATAGGGTCCAGCATCAGTATTTTAATTGCAGCTTATCTGGATGGTTTTAGTTACGTGGAAGATAAGAAGATCAGACTCACGCTACGGGGTCAGTCAAGAAACAATAAAAGAACGACAGAGTAGAGCCACTTTTGAAATCAATATATAACAATTGTTTTCTAAGAGTTTCTAATACCAAATTATTATTTTTTATCGATAATTCTATAATTGGTAATATTTTATTATTTTATATTGTTTATCTTTTTTAGACTTTCTTAATTTGTTTATAAATAATATTGTTTTAAATGCTCTGTATTACTTATAATTATGCTAACATGAATGTATATTTAATTGTATTTGTAACTAATATGTAAAAGGCACTTAGTGCCGTTTATTTCTATAAAATAAAATAATAACGTCCGCCCAGGCATAAATCGAATTCGGGGCTTTGAACATGGTAGGCAAACGCACCAACCACTACGAGGCGAACTTATCGTGGAATAATTCTTCCGCTAGTATCAGAGACGCCACTTTATTAATTTCAAATCACGATCGCCATCTGAATATTTCAGTTTTTCCTTTTTTTTTTGCGTTATTCCTTTCCACTTTTACCCCCTTCCGTATTCATAGTATAGTGTAGACATTTAGTTTATTTCTGTTTATAAAAAAATAAAATTGCGTTTGTTTTTTTTATGATTAAAATATCATAAGATACTCGTACTTACGTACAATATATTCATATACTACTTATTTTCTCAAATCAAACGGTTTGGGTAGGTTAGAAAAAATAGCCTTTAGGAAATATGACCGCCCTTATGCATATGTGTGTAAACTGTATATGTGTATAAAGTGTTTAAATAAATAAATAAATAAACAGTTCCCCTAGATGCATTTATGAAGAGCTTTCTCCCAAGTGGTCATCAACGTCGGGAGACCTGACATGACACGTGAAGAAGAATAATAACAAGTACACTGGGATCATGTTTCTCATCTCTAACAATCACACACGTCACATTCCGACATTCGTGTCTGTTAGCTATTAATGTTGTTTCCGTTTTCATAAGGGCCGCTTCTGGGGTCCGGGGCCTCTTTCTTCAAGGGTTTCATCATCACCACCATTCCCTTCCTGCACCTAATGGTACATACACCAACCGCAGCGTATCCTGATTTAGAAAAAGTAAGATGATCCTGAAGTAATATGATAGCATATTTTTAAGTGAATATTTGTGGCCAAGCAAACAGGCCATTACCACTAGGCGGACAAATAAAGCAATTTTACTTGCTTAATCCGTGTGTCCACAAAATCAATCCAGAACTTTCCCTCCCGTGTGTCTTCTCGAGTCAGGACCGCGTCACGTCGTTTAGACGTGAACTGCCGAAGAACTGTCTGCCGTGGACGTCCAGGACCACGAGAACTGATGTCTTGTAAAGTAGGCAAGCGTGGTTAAGGCTCTCAGGAGGCATCCGTAATATATGGATGAATATTGTCACCGGATTTAAATAGGTTATTTAATACCCTTTGTTTCATGTATAATATGCACATTTTTTCCGAGACTGGGCGGGCGAGGAAACATATTTCAATGTAAGGGGGAAAAAGCAAAACACTACTGGTCAAAAATGGCTGTTTTTGATGCCAGAAAAAACAGTATCGAAAAGAATATTCATTTAATGCTCAATATGCACATTCATCAGCGGGTGAGTGGAGTTGCGCAACGTTCCCCTTCAAGTACATCGTCCACTCTAAACTTTCTTTCTCCGCGACGAGGTATATATCTTCACATCTCGTCGAATCAATAAAATAAACAAGCCTTTCATGCAAAACGCCAAACTCACACTGGAAGAGACAGCGAAAGCAACTGAATTGAATTAAAACCGCGGTTTATGAAATTGAAGTACCTAATTACGAAACCGAAAGAAGTATTCTTGGTCTTTGAAACAGTTTCAGGTGTGTGGAGGGATTTTTTTACATCATCTGACCATCGTGTGGAGGATCTGTCTCCACTTCTTTTGCCTTCACGAGGTATCCACTCAAATACCCTGTTAGTCCATCTTAGGTCTTTTAATCTGGCAGCGTGTCCCGCAAATGACCATGCTTAGCTAATCTTTAAACTAAGTCCATTAATATAGTCCTGTAATAATAAACTGATATTGATAACTAAACCTTCCTTATTTATTCAAAAACTGAAAGCTGTTACGGAAGCCACGTGGTTGGTTATCAATCTCTAATAAAGGTCAGCTGAAATCAAGTGAGAGTCACCAGAGCTCTTACAGGGCAATGCAGATTGAACAAACACATTGCTAGAATGACCTTTGAAACTTATAGATGTAGGTTCTGCAGTGCAGATGAGGAAACACCAATACCTTTAGATATTATATGTCAATGTGATGCTTTACATCATAAAAGAAGCCTCATCCTCGGGGCACTACCGGTTAAACCTGAGGATGTTGAAGAGCTCGCGCCCTACCTAATACCCCTATACTTTACGGATCTAGGATGGAGGGGGAGAATCAGCAAAATGTAAGCTCTCGTCTTCCACACAGTAGCCGGGCTCATTATAGACCTAGGCCCCGATAACAATGGGAAGTTAACATTAATCGTAAATTTTATTTACAAATTAAATTTTGTTTTCTGTATGAAAAGCAGAATGTGCATACATTTTTTCTTTCAAACATGTTCAATTATATGTTACCGATAAAGATACTTTAATTGTTTGTGCAAATAAATTTATTTATTTATTCAACACTTTATGTACATTTACATATAAGGGCGGCCGTATTGCCTTAAGGCAATTTCTTCTTACCTACCCAAACCGTTCAGTTTGAGAAAATTACAAAAACATGGACATATTGAATCTTACAATTTTATACAAAAATTAAAAACAAAGATTAACAAAATAAAAAATATGCAAAAAATTAACACTTTACTACAAATATAAAAATTAACACTGTACTATGAAGAGAGGAGAGGGAATGGAAAAAAAAGAAGAAGGATAAAGGAACAGTTTAAATATTTAGATAGCGACATTTCAATCTCGGCTTAAATGTAAATAAAGAAGGGGCGTCTCTAACATTAGTGAGTAGATTATTAAATATCCTAATTTTCGTACACAAATATAGATTTTTATTTAACGACAGTAGAAGATAACTCTGTTAGCTTCCCATCGTAATCGGGGCCCTGGGCTTGGAGGGCGAGAACTATTCACGGGGACCCGTCACAATAGATCTTCACAGGTCGCAGTGACGTCAGGAGCTTGCATAGCACTGACCTCCACCACTAAGAGTAAGTGGGAAGGGATTGCTTTCACCAAATTCTTGCAGTATTTCTTAATTTTGAAATGTATTTAGATATTTTGGCAAGAGAAAGAGTTGCACTCCGACCCTGTCAAATAGTACTGATTCCAGAAGAGGTCATTATTTCGGTTGCCCGAGTAAGATTGAAGTTAAGGGATATTATATCTATCTCTATCCGCGGAAAACCGACACTTTGTCGCATGATAATTGTCCGGTATCAAATCCACATTTACTAAAAGACAAACATATTTATTATGGTCGACAATCCCGTTGTAAGAAGGTGCGCGGAGAAATGCAATCCCTGTGATCATGCGCGGTTCGTTCACAAAACGCATGGAACTATTGGTTCACCTGAATTTCGACAAATAATGTTTACAAAATAGCATGTTAAATAAATCAAAAATGTTAAACAGCAACATAGCCTCGAAATTCAAAATTCCGTTCCAGCGCCGCACTGAACGCGCAGTCCGGGCGCAGGCGCAGACTAAAATTCTCACTACGCAACGGAAGCAATCGAAACACACCAATACGTTATTTTTCATGTAGTTTAGATGCGATGCGAACTCAATACCGCGCCACGCAGCACAGATGCGATGTAAGTATTTTGGCGCTGAACATAATATTATAACTATTATTTTGTGGTGGAGTAGGAATACAAAATAAAATTTAGAATTTCATTCAAACATTACATCAATATAATGTGTATTTGTAATAGGAAAAAGTTTTTAATCTATTACATACGTTGATATTTTGGATTCAAATAATTACCAATTCTTTTTCGTTGAAAAGTCATGTTTTTTGACAAAATAATATCTATTTTAGTTTCATAGCATTTTAGTCAAATAAAATATAATGCCACAAAATACTTCGCAGTTATTTATTATAGCATAAATTAAAAGAAAGTTGGTTGATTTGTTATTACAATTTATTACTAGATTTGTAAAATTATTGTTACTTTTTCTAATCATATGTATATAATATTTAGTTTGTCTTTAATTTCTTAAGAACAGTGTATATTATTATGTACCAATTACTAATATATGAATTGCTTCCCTAATCAAAAAACCCACCGCACGCCCCTACCTGTGATGTCATTACAAACGTTTAATTAAACATCTCGCATGGTTGGCAAACGCGCTGACCATTAGACCACGAGGTGGACACTTCGTTTTTTATTATGCATTAGGTATAAACATAAATCGTGTTATTTTTCCCTAGTTTAAAAACTAGCACTAAAAGTAAAACAAGGTAGGTAAGGTTTATACGTGATTCAAAATAATTTTTTTTCTCTCCATTATGTTGTTTTTGCTTTTACGTTACATGATCATTTTATTGATTACAAGCCTTCAAAATAAAATGTCAAGTAGACGAAAATGAGAATTTTCGACACATCTTTATGTTCGCATCGAGGGAATAAAGCTGCCGCGATGTTAACTGTATGATGAAGATATTATGAACTATTGACTATGTTGTAAAATAATGAAGGAGAATACATTACATACTGACTAAATAATTGTAATTTTTTTGTTGTATCTATTAATTTAGAAAAAAGCGGACATAACTTATGTTAATACCCAAAATAATCCATTTTTTTTTTCTCTATCACAATAGTTACCGTTAAATAAGATTTTTTGCCAGAATCTGGCTTTAACCAGATTTAAATAAATATCGCTAAGCTTGAAACAGCAACCGCAATCCGTCTTTTCTTTAAAATTGACCTAAAATACAACAAACAACATCAGCAACAAACAAAACGAACCATCACGCCGTTTCCCCGTAGGGGTAGGCAGAGAGGATAGAACGCCATATCATTCTATCTTGGCATACAGACCTCGCTTCCTCTACATATATACCTTTTCTGATGCACGCACACCGATTATTCCTACTTTTGACATGTCCAACTTCAAGTATTTGATGGACTTGATCGTGCCATGTCTTTCTCGGTCTTCTTCGTTTTCTGCATCCATCAACATTCGCATCATAGATCCTTTTAGCCGTTCTTTTGCCGTCCTTTCGCTCTACATGTCCAAACCAACGCAGCGCCCCTTCCTTGATTCTGTCGATAATGCATGTCTCAGCCTTACACACTTCACGGATCTCGACATTTGTGCACCTATCATGCATCGTTTTACCACACATTCGCCTGAGGGATCGCATTTTGACAGCATTCACCCTACTTTCATCATCGTTTTCCAGTTCCATACTCCAACGCTCCCATACATTAGAGTTGGCACTAGAACTCCGTTGTGAACGGCTAGTTTAGCCTCCTGCGATAAATACAGTTTGTGGAATATGTTTGTGGAGATGCATCACAATGGTTCTAGGTCCTTCATACAATTTTCGTGCTTCATAACTCCGGATGGTCGTCATTATACAAGCCATGGTATTGGAATTATTAACTCAGCAATTACAGGACAAAAGTCCACAGGAAACTGCGCTCTCGGTGTACGCGCCGTAACGAACAAATTTCCGTGCCAGGTGTAATGTTATTCGAAATGTAAGTTTACACGGATGTCGTGATAACGCATCTTCATGTTTTATGTAATTCAAAATAAGAATAATTGTAATAAAAAACTTTTCTCTAGAGTCGGCTTGTTCAACTTAAATGTTGTTTCTATGTTCACAATGACAGGTGCCACCGTTTTGTAGCAACAATTCACGGACAGTGTATACTTGCAATGCCGTATTAAATAGACTTCATGAACTCGGCAATAGTTATTCCCACGTATCTGATATATTTAGTGTAGGGTATTGTTCCTATAGAACAAACCTTTTAAACTTTTTCAAAGATGGTAAATGATAATTATATTAATTTATTTATTCATTTCATAATATATACAGTTTTTTGTTCACTTTGTCCAGCTATATGAAATAGTACTTATGATTTTCTTGTTGTATTACTTTAGAATGTTTTTTTATTTAAATTTGTTTTTTACATTTATTCTTGAATTATTTAAACTTTCTACAGAATATGCTGTATAATTTTTTAAATATAAATCTTGTACTTTTTTTAGGTTTATTTTTTTTTTATAAATCTTGGGTATAAGGAAATTTATGTTTAAAAAAATATTTAAATATTAAGCCAAATATGTTAGTATTATAAATTTTTATAAAAGGCAGATTTGCCGTTTATGTTAATGAAATAAAATAAAATATCCCATTTGAGTTAGATCGAAACTCGCAAAGCAATTTTTCCACATTTATACATCTTGTCATAAATGCCCATCGGTTCTGTCTGCTTTTGATATAACCAAACTTAAGATTTTTGTTTATCTGATCATGCCACGTCTTTTTTGGTCATCTTCGTCTCACGTTACCGTTCATTTTCGCTTTATATATTTGTTTTACCATCCTGTCATCGTCCATTTGTTCTACATGAACAAACCATCTCAGAGACCCTTTCTTAATGTTATCAATTATACTTGACTCAGATTTACACTCTCGCCTGATTTCATCATTCGTAACCCTTTCACACAATGATTTCCCACACATTCGTCGAATAGATCGCATTTCAACCGCGTGCACCCGGCTTACACCCTTTCTCTGCCTGTTCCATGTTTCACTTCCATACATAAGTGCTGACACTAAAACTCCGTTAAAATATACAGAGAACAAAACCAATGACAGATATTAACAGAAATACATGAAATATACATAAATCGATTCCTTTGCGTGTGTAAAATATGTTTTATAAATTAGTAGTGAAAGTTAGTGGACGTGTGTGTATAAATTAATAAAAAAATATAAAATTGTTACAAGCTAAAATTTATTACATCAGTAGTAAGTAGCACAAAACGTTGTGCACGTGCGTCAACATCAAGCTGGTTTGTCATTCCTACAAACCGCGTGGTCAAATCGCGCGCGGCGCCCGCGCGCGGACATCTTGGGTGTGTCACCGCGCCGCACCGCAAAACGCTCGCCACTATGGCCACGCACCTGTCAACACATATTTGTTTCACTGTCCCTTTCGCATTATTTTGACCATTACCTGTCATTATGGCGAAAACATCTACATACTGCGCAGGGTTATAAGATTTTTTTAAATCCAGAACTGCCCCGTGTATACATAGGTAGGCTTCCTTCCAAACGGTAATTTCCTCTAACCAGCCAATAAAGTAAAATGTGCCATAAATTCATTTTAGTTTTAAAACGTATGCGGAAAAAACAATTTAAATAAAACTAGAAATATGTATATGGCATTAGTAAATTAATATCAATACTAGTCTTCAGTGGGAATAAGGGAATAGTGGAAGTGAAAAAGGGAAGATATAGTACTTAAATGTTTCTTTAGACGTGATTTTGAGAAAACTACTGTAGAAACATCTGATAGAAGATGGGAGATGATTTTTCAGTCGAGACGCATGTACAGTAGATATATAAGGTAAAAATGATAAGGAATTGTGGATAGGACGGGACAAACGAGAGTGCTTTGATAATGTGAACGAAGAAGCAAGCCATGATTTTTTTACGAAAGTGTATTTGATTATTAAGACTAAAATATACAGAAAAGAAGTAAGATGGTGTGATAATCTCCAGAATGTATAATTTCAAGCCGTTTTAGTTGCCTACAATAGTCAAATATTTGTTTATTTATTTAAAGCTTCAAGCGTAGAGAATAAGTACTTTGACGGATTTATTGCTAAGTGCAATATCTTACAGCTAACCAAAAAACAGATCGGTCAAAAGAAGAGTTGGTCAAAAATTTGTACTGAAAAACAAAGTACATATTAAAAGATATCATTTCTTTCCTTTTCCGCACCTAATGGTGCATAGTGCACTGCGTTGGTACACCAATTGCAGCGTATCTTGATATTTTTTGTTACGCGAAGGTGAGATGATCAGTCTTACGCTTCAGGTACCAATCTAGGGACTATGAAATATTCCAGTGTGAAAACACCCTTTTAAATAAATATTTCATTTCAATCATGGTAGGCCAACGCGCTGACCATTACACAACGAGGCCGACGAATTATCAAAAAGCATGAAAAAACCTAATTAACTAAAAATAATAGCTATTTTTAATGGGGAGATAAGACTTGCACATATTCATATGAATCGGGTTGTGGTCCCGTGGCTAGTGTTGCGGACTCACGGATCAGAGGTCCGAGGTTCGAACCCCACTCTACTCCAACTTGATTTCCATTTTCTAATAGTGAGTTATTTACAACTCGTTGAAAATGGCCACCAAAATTGAAATATTTGGGTAGATTAGAATAACGCTAATAATTTTATAAAAGTACATTAATTAAAAGTGTGTAACATCAAATAAAAGTGTGTAAAGTTGCCGCTTAAATCAGCCAATGACAGGTCATTAGCCTTGTAAATGCCTAGACTTCCATATTCCCTTCTCAAAAGTTTTTCCCTATCTGTTGCAATAAAATTAAAAACTACATTTTGCCATACATATTAAAGGATGAGGAATGTGGAATCAGATGATGAGTTTGGAAGGAGAGAGAAAGAGGAACCAAGGAAAGAAAAGGAATAAAAAAATATTTTTAAATAATAAAATGAAGGGAGGTTACGTGTCTAAGCATATATAGTTATGATTCAGGCGTTTCTTGAAGGTGACCAGAGAAAGTGCATTTTTTACATGAAGATGTAGCTTATTCCAAAGTCTAGCACTTAGGACAGAAAAGGAATTGCTGTGAAATGATGTGCTATGTCGGGATATGGATAGTGTTCTCTTCCGAGAAGAGCGAAACGAAAGCTTATCGAGCAGTTCACAGATTACATCAAATCAGTCATGAAAACATCACCGTAATCGAGAATGAGATATTTTACTTACCGTTGAAATATTCCAAGAGAAATCCGTTTTTTTACAGTTTTTAGACTGAGATGTAAAATGATTAAAAATACTAGATATTTTAATATTTTTTCTTATATTGTCGTTGTATTTTGGTATCATTTCCGTTATCCAGCGGATGCGGGCGCCTGGTTCGAGATCAGCCAATCAGAGACGACCTTGCGCTCACCCGTGCGGGGGTAGTGCAGTTCGAGCTATATAAACGACTGCCGCCCACGAGCGCTGCTCAATGCATCGGCGGAGCCGTTGCAGTGTTCCGCCTAGATCAAGCTAGGAGAACAAAATGTTTTTTCTGCCTATTATATTTGTACTACCCCTTACAAAAATAAATAAATACTACACACCTTTGGCCTGCATGTGACGGAATGTAACATATCCATAAAGCATACTGTAATTCGATAATTTTAAAGAAAATATTCATATTTATTAGATACATATTTTTTAAACCCACATACTAACTTTAGTAATGAAACGCTTGAATCGTTATTTTATAACTATTATGTAAAAGCTCTTTGGCCGAAATTACAAAAAATATATTTTTTATAATCCTTGTATAACTTATACCAAAAATCTTTTAATGATCTATTTCAATTAACAATATTTTACATGTAAACGTGTTCAAGAAACATATTACAACAGGTATGAATAACATTTAAGAGAAGTTATAAAGAAGTCTAGGCATCTACAGGGCTTATGACTTGTCATTGGCTGGTTTAAGTGGCCACTTTACACACTGCGTAGCATTCACCATTCTGCCCACATTTGAACATATTGCAACAACTGGATTCCTTCAATCCTTTCATCTGTTGATGTTTGTGAAGTTAAAGAACTGAAACCTTTATTTATGGGGGTGAGATTTATCTAATTGAATTATATCTCCTGTGGCCACTTAAACCAGCCAATTACAGGTCATATGCCCTGCAGATGTCTAGACTTCTAAACTACCTTCTCTAAAATGTTCATTATCTCTGTTGTAATATTTTAATATTGACAGCTTGAATTTGTATATTTCACATTATCATCGTCATCAATCCCTTTCCAAACCTTATGGTGCATAGGGCACTTCAATGGTAAAATAATCGCAGCGTATCTTGATCATTTTTGTTACATTACTTGTCTTACGCTTCAGCTTCCAGTCCAGGGACTATGAAATATTCTAGCGTAAAAACACATTTTCAAATAAAATATTTTATGTCAACCATATCGGAAATCGAACCCGAGACCTCTCACATGGTAGGCACGAGGCTGACAACTAAAAAATAAAGCATAAAGTCCTAACCCTACCTTACACACAATTACCCCCTCTCCTACCTTTTCTCTACCATTAAAACAATTACCCCTCCTCTATAATAATAATAATTATGGATAACTTATAAAGCGCCATTTCCGTAATATAATACCTCAAGGGCGCTTCAAAAAGTGATTGAAGTGAATTTTAACTTTTCAATTTAAGAAAAATAATGTAATTTTTCGTATTACTTTTTCACCACTTGCTAAGAATTTATTTATGTGATTTAAACAAAAAGTGGGTTTTAAGTTTCTTCCGAAATATCACTTCACTCTCACAGTTTCGGACTTCTGCTGGGAGAGCATTCCATGCCGTAGGGCCTGCGACCGCAAATGCACGTTCGCCGAATTTAGTGCGCTGTTTGCGTAGAGCTATAATAACTTTTCCTTTCGACGTAGATGTAGCTGATCTAAGCGTGAGACGTCTGTCAGCTGGTTGATCTGGAATGCAGAGTTCCCTTAGATATTCTGGAGCAGAGTTGTGCAGTGGCTTATACATAAGCCAACACAGTTTGTATTCCACCCTCTGTAGAAAACGTAGCCAGTGCAATTCCCGAAGTACAGACGGCTGGTCATTTCTCTATCCTTATCGACACCCCCAAATCTGTTTAATTATTTATTTATTTTACGCTTTGTATACATATAAAATAAATATACATATAAGGGCGTGCATATTGCCTTAAAGTAATTTCTTCCTACCTACCCAAACCGTTCGGGTTTAGAAAATTACAAGTTCAAGGACATATTCTAAGGAATTAAGTATACTTTATCTTATAATTTTATACGAAATTTAAAACAAAAATTAACTAAACCAAAAATAAAATACAGTACACCATGAAGAGAGGAGAGGAGATGGGAAGGAAAGAAAAAGAAGAAAAGAACAACTCAAATATTTAAATATTGACATTTAAATCTTGATTTTGGCTGTAGTCCCGTAACTAGTGTTGCGGACTTACGGATCAGAGGTCCGAGGTTCGAACCCCACTCTACCTCAACTTGATTCCCATTTTCTAATAGTGAGTTATTTACAACTCGTTGATAATGGTCCCAAAATCAAAATATATAGGTAACTAACAAGAACGCAAATATTTATTTTAAAAAATAAATATTAGATGGCAGATTATTCCATAACCGAGCAGCTACTACTTTGAAAGAGGAGGCAAGAAAATTAGATCCGTGAAAGGGTATTAAAAGGGTTCTCTCCTTACTAGAACGGAGAGATAGTCCGTGTTGTGATAGAGCTTGGAAGAGTTCTCTCTCTCACTATCCATCGTTTCTTTTCCATATGTATGTTTAGTTTTTATATAACCCTCAAGAGGGCAACGTGTAGTTACTGGAACTAGTCGGTTGTGTAAAAAAAAAGTGGTTTATAAAACAAAGTAATTTTATTTATGTCTCCAAAAAAAAGCTCAATATTATTTTTGTCAATGAGACTCAGCTTCTGTTTATAGCGGAGAGCTAAGTCGTTAAATAAGTCAAGATATACATTTTGCAAAATTGCTAATTGCTCTTTCTAATGGAGAATTCTGAGCTGCTCAGGGCCCCGATTACGATGGGAATTTAACAGAGCTTTCTTCGACTATCTTTAAAGAAAAACCGATATTTGTATATGAAAATGCTTATTTTTGCATGAACATTCAAAGTGTATTTAAAAAAAAAAAAAATTCATAAATTTCAAAAAAAGTTCATGTTTTTGTAAAATCAACAATATTTTGAGTTTGTCCAATTTTTGTAGACAAGGACTTGATTCAACTCCCTGGGGAGCTGTTTATATTAATGTATTACAACAGAGATGAAGAACATTTAAGAGAAGGTAATATGGAAGTCTAGGCATCTACAGGGCTTATGACCTGGACCCTCAATGGCTGGTTTAAGTGGCCACTTTACACACTGTGTAACATTCACCATTCTGCCTATATTTGAACATCCATATTCCTTCAATTCTTTCATCTGTTGATGTTTGTGAAGTTAAAGAGCTGAAACCTTTATTTATGCGGGTGAGATCCATCTAATTGAATTATCTCACCTACATACTAGGCAACGCCTGAAAATATTATTTTTTCAATTTTTATACTTCTTCATGGACCAGGTAATTTATCAACAATATTTTGAGTTTGTCCAATTTTTGTAGACAAGGACTTGATTCAACTCCCTGAGGAGCTGTTTATATTAATATATTACAACAGAGATGAAGAACATTTAAGAGAAGGTAATATGGAAGTCTAGGCATTTACAGAGCTTATGACCTGTCAATGGCTGGTTTAAGTGGCCACTTTACACACTGTGTAACATTCACCATTCTGCCTATATTTGAACATCCATATTCCTTTTTGTAAAATTTTAAATATATCTACTTTTACACATCTAGTAAATGTCATCACTGTAACTCACCAAAAAAGCAGACTAACTCTTGTGCTTGGAGAGTGGCTTACACTGTTTTTGTTATTTATTTATTATAGTTTACATAATTTTAAATACGAGTACATGAGAAAGAAAAATAAAAACATACGATATATAAAGAAAAAACATAAAACAATAATACATTCATACTAATTAAAATTTAATGTTGTTTTTACACGAGTTCAAAAAATTAAATAAGATTAACTTTAAATTTATTTATTGCTATATTATTTTTAATAGTTTTTAGTTCATTAGGAAGATTATTATATTTTTTACACCTTTAAAGACAAAGCTATTTTGACCATGACTTGTATGGAATTTTGGAATTTTAATATTATGTTGGCATCTGAGTGACTTATTCATATTAAATTCTTTTATTTTTTCTTCTTCTTAAATTTGTATAAAAGAACTTATTTTATAAAGAGTGTACTGTATGAACCTTAAATTTTTTATATAGACTTTCCGTATTGAATGTTGAGGGTTCCTTTAAAATTACTATTAATCTTTCCAATATTTTAAGAGGGTTTAATATATTTGCACATGCACCACCCCATCCTACAATACCATATTGTAACAAATATTGTACAATTGAGTAGTAAGCTATTTTTAAATTATTGATTTTTAAAATATTCCTTAATCTAATAAATATGTAAATACATTTTCTAATTCGTATAACTAGTTCACTGATATGGTCTTTCCATTTTAAGTTTTGGTCTATGTATACACCAAAATATTCGTCGATAACCTATAATTGATAGGGACAAGGTTGTCAATTTTTTTAAAGTTCGAGATTAGCATTTAGCAAAAATTTACAAAGCTGCTTTCCTTCCATACTTATACTTTTATTTGCTTTTTATATATCTTGATATTTTTATGTTTTTTCATTATTTATTTTTGTATAATTTAATTTAGTACGTACTATTATTTGGCATATGATTTATTGCTCCTTTTTCTTACTATAGTATTGAGTGAGTTTCTTGAAAACATATCTCAATTATCATTTCAATTGTGTTTTTATATATATATATATATATATATATTCTTTTTCTGTTGATTTCAATGATACTCTTATTTTTTTTAATACTACTATATTTTACTTTTATTTTGATGATTTTAATGATACCATTATTTTGTATATTTGATTATGTGTGATTCTTAATTTGAATAATTTATATTTTTAAAATTATTTCTGATTATCTTTTTTGCATTGTATTCTTTGGAATTATATTGTTTTTTACTTACACCTATTTTTCTAGATTGTTATTCTGTCATTATAATTTGATCTAATTAATTTTACCATGATTTTTACTGTTATTTATAGTGGCTTGACGCGGGCATAGCCTAAAAAGCCTTAATAAGTTCATTAATATTTAAACTAGTGTAATTTTGAATGAATAAACGAACAAATAAATTGAGCATGTTTAGAAGAAAAAACTGTGTGCATATTCTGCTTTTCAAACAGAAAACTTAATTTTTCTTTGGAGATAAAATTAAAGATAAATGTTAACATCCTATTGCATTGTAATCGGGACCCTGGTGTTGCATTTATTTTTGCTCAGTAACATAGTATGTCTAGTGCGACAAAGGGGAATATTCAAATTGATTTCAGCCAGCAAATCGGCACAATCGATCCGATTATTAAGTAAATTATAAATAAATAATTGATCGCCATCATACGCCTTTTATGAAGAAGTGTTAAATTTAGATTACCAAGCTTGGGAATTTATATTGCATGTATTAAAGAAATTTATTTTGTACTTTATCTATTAAGTTCACGTAAATATTGTATTGTGGATTCCATTATATAATAAAGACGCAGTTGAAAGACAGACCAGCGAAGTTTCTAAATATAAATACTATATATATTATACTACATTATTTATGTTTAAGTGACATGTATTCTTGGCACATATATATACTTTATATTTGTATAATAACGATTTTTAATTTCTTACATTTGATTAGCTAGGCATTTATAATGAAGTACTCGTAGTTTTATTTTTTAGGTTATTGTTTTTTTAGTATAGGACTACTTATGCTCTAAAGATAGAAAATCTCCACTATAGAACAGGCTGTGCCATGTTAGAGGGAGACTATCATAAACAGAGAACACTCCGTTTTCATTTTACATTAATTGGTTTAATATAGATTCTCTGTTATTAAGTATGTATATTATTTTTTTGCAATAAATTTATAAATAAATAAATAATAAATAAATCATAAATATCAAATAACGGTTCATTTTTAAATGTGGGCGTGCGTATACATATAATATATATAAAAAAAGAAATGTTTCTTCAGACGTGATTTAAACAGAGATACTATGGAAACATTTTTGATAGTGGATGGAAGATGTTCCACAGTCGAGCCGCATGGAGACTATTTGATATATTATATATTACGAAATATTATATTATACCAGCGGACCCGATAGGCGTTGTCCTGCCCGAACGTTGTCTTGCCTGCTATTAGATTGAAAAAAAACATTTTTTCATTGATAAGTTGGTACCTAGGTACTTGTTTATGATTGAATTCCAAAACTTAAAATTATTAATATTTAAATATTGAATTTAAGTAGGTACTAAGGTTTATGGTTGAATTACAAAACCTAAAATAATTCATTTTCAAATAAAGAATTCTTTTTGCTAATGTTAAACTGGGCTTTTCTCACCAACAGGGGTGCATTTTATACATAAATGCGATTTTCAAAAATGTATTTAATGTCGGTCAATATTATTTTAGTATAGGCGGCCTCCCTGATGTAGTGGTCAAGACGCTTGACTCACGCACGGAAGGTTCTGGGTTCAAATATTATAATGTTATTTTTCTCAAGCCTGGTTGTTTTGTGATATAATTTACCACTGTAATTGGGTGTCCCGGCCTATTGTGGTGCAAAAAAATTTTTTTTTTAAATGTAAAAAAATATTACCAAAAATCTAGTAAAAATAAATAAACGGAAAGTAATAAGGAATGTAGGGAACAAATCTGATTGGAATCCATAAAAAGCTAATGTTGTTTGTAAACATTCAAAAACAAACTTTTTAAAACACAAAACAACAACATCCTTCCGTTTTTTTGTGTAAGCACTCTCGTCAAATGCAACCCTGGTAGGTCGATGAAAAAAAGATTTATGGTTCTAACTTTTTTTTAAAGATTTGATTGAATATCTAAGAACACGCGCAGCGCAAAGATCTGTATTTCGCTGAAAACCGCACGAAAATTGGTTAAGCCGTTTAGGAGTAATTCAGTGACATCACACGTACAGAAGAATTATAAATAAAAAGAAGAAGATTATTATTCACAAAACTAATTCAATTTATTGTTCGTCGGCTTCATTGATATGCGTTGGCGATATATTTCGCATGTGATTTAATTGAAATGTTTTCAGAATAATTTGCTGATATTAGTGTTTTCGGGAATGCGGTCAACGATTTTCTTGGAAATCTGACATCACATGGACAAATCTGGGCAACACTGATTCAGGATGTCGGTAGACTGAAAATGTCAACACTTCTCCCCATATTTCTCACAATTACTTCTGCAGGTCAACGCCCCATGCAACTCCGTTCAGAGAAATAGAGCAATATGGAAACCCTTTGGCGCACGGGTTTTGAAATCATAATAATAAAAGGTGTTTTAATTACGTTTATAAAATCACATGAATACTATATAAGTTAGTGTTTTAAAGATATTATCGTGAAAATTTACCCTCCTGCATTCTGTGAAAGTGACAATCACTTTTTGTATTGAAAAATATAATATTCAAACATTTATTTATTAAAAATAAGTAAAAACAACTTTGTTTTGAACCAATGTTATTTCAAAAGTTTTCAAAACTAATAAATTCTATCCTGTTTTATTGATTGCGATTCAATCTACATTGGAAACAGTAAAATAAACTTTAATATTAGAGTTCGACAATATCTGATAGAAAATAATCATAATTTTAATAAAGACCTTGAATTAAAAGTACTTTGTGTTGAAAATAAAATATTAAAATTAGACAACTTGGAAATATTTGATTTATAATAGGAAAAAAAACTGAATAAACAATTTTTCCTTTCGTCCACTTCTGTGTATTTTAAAAGATCGAATCAATCTCGCATTAAGCTTCTTATCCTTACAAGACGAAAAGACTTGATTTAAGCTTCATAATATTATTAATATAATTTTAGTAATAAATTTAGCAATAAATAAAATTAGATAAAATTATTTATTAGTTAGGTATACCTTGATAAAGAAGTTTTTAAAGCTTTAAAATTGGTGGGTAAAAAAATAAAAACAGTGGTTAAAAACAAAGTTGTTTTTATTTATTTTATAATAATGAATAACCACAAAATTAATGCTTCAAATACGAAGTAAAAAAAAAAAAAAGTCATCATCATCATTATGATTTTCTTTCCGTATCTAATAGTGCATAGGGCAGTGCATTGGTACACCAATCAAAGTGTATCAAGATAATTTTTAAAATATTTTTTTTACATGAAGGTAAGATAATCGGTCTTACGCATCAGAAACGAGTCCAGGTACTATAAAATATTCTAGTGTAAAAACACCTTTTAAAAAAAAAGTTCATATCAATACTGTCGGGAATCTGTCGTAGATTTCTGTCAATAATTATTCCCAGATATTATACGTAATCAATTGTTGGTTGTATCAAAATATAAAGGTAATAGATATTGTATCTGTGGCTTAATATAATATAAACAACACATTATTATTTTTTTTAAATTAGTTTTCTAGGAAATGTACACTCTTGAATGTTGTGAAATAAACACTTTAACGCTATTATATTTTGCACTTAAAAATAAAATATTTAAAAAATAAAATAATAAACATGAAAGTGTTTTTAAGATATTTTCGTGGAAATTTACTTAGCATCAGATATTGTCATTTTTTCTCATGACCTAATTGTGATAACACGAACAGTCAGAAAAACATGAGCCCTCCATATAATTCGCTAAACCCACAGCAAACGTAGCAATGAAAGCCGAAGAGTAAAATTCAAATAAAATCGTGGTTCATGAAAATGAAATAATAAAAATAAAAATAAAAATTACCAGACTTTTGAAAGAAAACATATTTTTTTAGTATGAGCGAAACCGATAGAAAGACCCTCGGTCTTCAAACCGGGTTTCGGGTATGTGGAAGAGTGTTTTTTCTGAAACTCTGTTGTGTTGTGTTCTGTTGATTTACCACTGTTAATGGAGTTTAAACTTTTCAAAACCCATTCACCGCTCTATTTTTTTTGCCTCTTCTTGAGTAGTAACTGCTCAATTATAGAATAATCTACACGCTTATGTCAGAGACGCCCCTTTTTTATTTACATTTAAATCACGTATGAAACTTGCTTGCTCATTCCATTTTGTTTGCCGTCTACTACGCTATGATTCATTCCCATCTATCCTATCTATCGTGTATATGGGGTTTTTCCAGCAAAAATCAGATCTCGGAAATACAAGTTCTTCAGAACAGAGCTCTGAAAAACATTCTTGGACTGAAATGGGATTCCCATGTCAAGGATATCTACCGACAGACAAAAATACTTCCTTTCAAGGTGATGCCACTTCATGACATAACCAATACCATTTTGAATACCATAAACTTTTCTGCTCACACAAATTTGAAATACACATTTGGTCATGATATTCACAATTACAATACGCGTTACTCAGGGAATCTTCATTTGTCTAAGTTTCGCTCAACAAAGTTCGGCAGAAGGTTTCTGGAAAATGTTGGCCATTCCGAATTTAATATACTGCCCGATGAGCTAAAACACTAAAAGTCGAATAGAAAATCCGGAAGTGTCACAATTAAAAAATATTACTCGAATCTTTTTGATAGTGATAGTTATAAATGTAATTTATATAGATGGTGTAAAGTACTGTGTTTTATGTTTCTTATATAATGTTTTCTTACTATTTCGGATCTATTAACTACGCATGATATTATTTATTGTCACAAAAATGTTTTTTTTATGTACGGTCCCAAACGATTTTTTTTAATAACTACTGAGAGTATTATGTGTACTTTTTGTATTATATATTTTTTTTTAACAAAAAAAATGTCACTTCCTGAATATTTGAGTTTTTTTCTTTCTTCTACCCCTTTCCTTTCCTCTTTACCTCCTCCTCCCTTCAAAGTGTAGTGTAGATTTTAAGTCAATTTTATTTCTTAAAAAATAAGCATGTTTATCAATGTTTTGTTTTGTAATGAAAATATTATAATATACCAACAATATGTTCATATACCACTGATTTTCTTAAATTGAACGGTTTGGGTTAGTACGAAGAAATTGCTTTAAGGCAATATGCCCGCCCTTATGCGCACGTATGTGAACTGTACTGTATATGTATATGAAGGGTTGAAATAAATAAATGGGATTTGCTGATTTTAAGGAAAACGCCATTATGTTTATATTCCACATTTCAAAGTTCCATTCTTAGACTTAGTCTTTGGAGACTTTGGAACTAGTATTTTTAATTTGGTTCTAGTCTTTAAGAAGTATTTAACCAATGTATCCTGCCTGTCCTGACATGCAACCTGGAGACTACGAATCTGACCAAGCAGTCTTCTCATGAGTTGCGCGCTTGAGATTAACAGTTAACAACTTAAAAGGGATGGAATCACACTGACCCATTTTTTCAGAGAGGTTTTATTGAGCACTTAAACATTTTAGAGAGTACAATTTTTTTTCCTAATGGTTATCTCCGACAGCACAGACTGCTTTACCTTCCGGCTTCTAGAACCAACCTGCCTCTGGTTATGCCAATTGGAAGAGTAGTCAGGCAGCTGAACATTATCACTTTGGAGATCGACATCTTTCACAAAAGTGAGACTATGTTTAAGAGGCTTGGACTAAATTATACTTTAATAATGTCGAACTATTGTCAAGGGTTGCTCGTCCGATATGTTGTCTCAATAGAACTCCTTAAAAAATAATAATATAATAATATATTGGTTTTGTTTAAAGCATTAACTTTGTAGTCAAACATTTAACTAATATTAGTATATAACCACTTACATACTTTTTTAGTCTGCCGGTTTCGAGACGTACCCGTCTCTTCGTCCTGTCCTGACACTCACTACATTTAGTATTTGCATGTTGGTGTAGTGAATGTCTTGACGAAGAGACAGGTACGTCTCAAAACCGGTAGACTATAAAAGTCGGTAAGTGGTTATATACTAATATTTACTAACATTAGTTAATATAATCATAATAATAATCACGGTTAATAAACCATGTTAATAAACAAAAAATCACAATTGCTTTATCTACTACATAATATACTTAGGTAATAGATTTCTCTGGATCATGTCTAGTCTGCCTAACTAGGTACAACCTGTTTTAAGGCAGACATTTTTATGCAAAAATAAACAATAACATTACCACCTACTATTTAATTTATAAAACAGTTATACAATATTTAATTAACACCATTTATTATTTTGGAATATTTTTGAGAAAATTCTCAAATTTTTGTGTACCTTAACCTAGTAAACAAATTTTCGCAAATTTATTTAATTGAATCCGGTTCATGATTTTGCATATTTTGGGGCCCAGAAACCTGATTTTTTTTTGCCCGAATTCAGAGTTTGTGGTAGACCCCATGACCCATCCTCTAGTTTGACTTCTGGTAGTGTGGGAGTGTTTCTTTTGGGACTTGGTATGAATTTTTATTTTGATATTTTAATATTATTTTGAATTCGATCTTGAAAAGTTGCGAAGAAAAGTATTGAATGCGTTATGTTTGCGACGTCTTGACGAAGAAAGGAGAAAGTAGTTTATGTCGATCATCTTTATGTTCGTGGAATGTGCTATTTATTATTTTGCGGATTTACGATTTTACTATTTGTTATTATTGCCCCGGCCTGCAGGCTATGGGCGGCCCTCGAGCGGCCGGAAGTGGAGGGGGCAGAGGGGGAGGAAGCCTACACGAAGAGTCGCCACTTCCGGATGTGGGTCAAGTGACGCCGGCTCCCGCCAAAACATCCTCTCAGTAGTTAGTGATGTACGAACATACCGAATGAATTATTCGCAACCGGTTTTAGGAGTCATCGATTTTTATTGGTGAAAATAAATATAAATGGAATGCCTAAGTTTTTAAAATACTACCACTTTTCCGCTGGTTGGAAAAATGTTTTATATGTGTAAGTCTACGTGAGTTTAGTTGCAAATGAGGAAAAAAAATAAGGCTGTAGAAGAAGGGTGTACGGTGCTGTAATTCACTACCGAAAATTGGACTTCAAGGCTTGTTATATAAGCATACTGGGCCTTACTTATTAGATTTCCTTATACCAGGTTTACATTTAGAAATAACTAAACCCGGTTTACCTGTTTATAACCGATATAAAAAAGCTAACTTTTAATAATATTTATTTCCTGGAATAACAATTCACAGGTTATTTCATGTTACATTTTTTTAGACAGTCAATACTGATATGTGCGCGTGCGCAGTAACTTTTATAACAACAACAAACAAACGTCAAAATCAAATCGAGACTACTGTCAGTGTAATGGAGAAAATTGAGAAAATTGAGAAAATGGAGAAAATAGAGAAAATGGAGAAAACCGTTAGAAAAAGAAATCAAAATTGGGAAGAAGAGGAAAAGGAATCCGAGTTCTTTAGTTCATTCATGTTTCTTTTTTATCACAAATTATTAAAACACATACAAACATTTCAGATATTATTAAAACAAATTATTAAAAATCACTTGAATCGCATTGAGAAGGTCGCAGGACTTCAAAATTGTTTCAATTAAAAATAAATCTGATACGAGTAAACTATCCGTTTTGATTACCGAAAAATACGACATTTGACAGATCGCGTGCTTATTCCAGCGTTATACCACATAATGTGCACGAAAAAGTTTCTATGGTCGCTATCCCAGATTTAAACCGAGTTTAACTCTACGCGAGGATTATAAGTAATACTTTTTGCTATACCATCATTATTCTACCAATATTTTCAAGCTTAACTTTATACCCGATTTAAAAGTAAGGCATACTGTTGTATAAGCATAAATTCTAACTGTAATAATTATTTTTTTAAAGAAGCTTTGGCTTTTATTTTTAAAATAAAATACGAGTAACACAGTAAAACTTCAATCATCCGTACATGCAGAAATCCGAATAGTTGGAATAACTATTAAATTAATTCAATGTTTTGGAAAAAAAACGCAAAATTTACCTAAGGTTTATTTTTTAATTGCTTTTGAAATAATACAGCGATTAGGGATCACATTGAAAACTTATTTAAACATGTCCAGCAAAGTTTAAGCAGACATTTTAATTTTAATAAAACGTCTCCTTTATCTTTTATTTCCTGATAACGATCAGGATATTTGGCAGTCTGGAGTACCGGAGTTCGGATTAACGGAGTTTTACTGTACTTAAATATACAAATTTGAAATAACCAGTGGCCGGTTTCATCGCTTTCGCGACCCCTTTGAGACTAGTATCTTTAATATACAATTAAATGTATTTACACAGAAACATGTTTTTAAATGTTTACATGTAGGAGAAATAATTCAGTGAGATGAATCTCACAAGCATCAATAAAGGTTTCAGCAAAACCCACTATATACCTTCATCATAGTTGTTGAACAAAAATATAAAACCAACATGCCGATTTGAAACAACATACTTTTTTGGGTTTTGCATGTTAGTTTAATTGATGTCCTGACAAAGAGACAGGTACGTCTCAAAACCGTGGACATAGAAAAGCCGGTAAGTGGTTATATAGAAGTATTTAATAACATCAATTTTAATTTTTCTGCCTTAAAATTGATGGGAAGAAAAAATGCGCTTTTGCAATATATTTATATATTTTATGTATACCTACTTAGATATGTTTTAGTTAAAACATAAAGATGGTTTTTCCTTTAATTTATAATTTTTTTTTTATTTCTTAATTTAGTTTTTATTTTTGCCTTAGTAAAAACATTGAATTTTGGATGATTTCAAATAGTATGTGTACAATTATTACTTTTCGTTTTCTTTCACTTTACATTTTGTGAAATGCATTTTTAGCTGTGTATTTATGAAAAAAAAGAACAAGTATACAGGTCGTGTAAGAAATTAAATATTAATAATCATCATCATCATTTCTTTTTCGCACCTAATGGTGCATATCAAATCTCCATCTCAGAACAGGCTGAGCCATGTTAGATGGAGACTATCCTAAACAGAGAACGCTCCGTTTTCATTTTCTATTCACTAGTTTTATATAGATTCTCTGTTACTAAATATGTATACTTATTTTATGCAATAAATTTTATAAAATAAAAAGAAAGTAGAATAGGGTACTAGATTGGCACACCAATCGCAGCGTATCTTGATAAAAAAAAAATATGAAGGTAAGATGATCAGCCTCACGCTTCAGATACCAGTCCAGGGACCATGATATATTTTGGCGTAAAAACACCCTTTTCAATAAATATTTCATATCAACCATATCGGGAAACGAACCCGAGACCTCTCGCCTGATAGATAAACGCATTGACCATTACGCCATGAGGCCGACAAAAAAAGAATTCAAACCATCCCTTTATAAATATTTTGTGATGTTCTATAGTAACGATTAACGATTGATTTGCAAAAGCTTCTCATGTAAATTATCTGCTGTTAACTCATTTTATGTTCATAATATATTTACTTTGTAACACTTTGTATCCCGGAGCCGTGTAAATTCGTGATTATATAACCATGCGTTGTGTCCCGGTCCAGTGTTTTCACGTGGTTACAAAGCACAAAAAAAGGAGTGAGACGCTGTATATGTGCGAACATTGCAATATGGCTCTCCATACTTTCCTTAAAGGCCCAACATTGGCAAAATTTTCATAAAAAAAGGACTTATTAAATTGTTTCAAATAAATATGAGAAGTTTTAATTGATTTAACCCAGTATTTTCATAATTATGACACTTTTAAGAAACCCTTCACAAAGCATTAAATTTCACAAAAATGGGCCAGGCACAGGATAAATTCTATGTAATTAATATCTTTTGTACACTAGCATACATATTATGTACATATATATATATATTTTTTTTTGTGTATCCATGCTTTAATATTGTGTTAAAGACACTTGTGCCATATAATAAATAATAAATAACCACAAATATAGACTATGATTTCCGTCAACAATATTTTGAGTGTGTCCAAATTTTTGTAGACAAGAACTGGATTTAACTCCCTGGGGAGCTGTTTATATTAAGATATTACAACAGAGATGAAGAACTAGACTACTAGACTTATATATTACCTTCTCTTAAATGTTCTTCATCTCTGTTGTAATATGTTAATATAAACAGCTCCCCAGGAAGTTAAATCCAGTTCTTATCTAGAAAATTTGGACAAACTCAAAATATTGTTGATAAATTACCTGGTCCATGAAGAAGTATAGAAATTGAAAAAATAATATTTTCAGGCGATGCCTAGTATGTAGGTGAAATAATTCAATTGGATGAATTTCACCCGCATAAATAAAGGTTTCAGCTCTTTAACTTCACAAACATTAACAGATGAAAGAATTGAAGGAATATAGATGTTCAAATATAGGCAGAATGGTGAATGTTACACAGTGTGTAAAGTGGCTACTTAAACCAGCCATTGACAGGTCATAAGCCCTGTAGATGCCTAGACTTCTTTATTACCTTCTTTAAAATGTTCTTCATCTCTGTTGTAATATGTTAATATGATTTCGGTTTTTTTTTTTTTTTTAATGCGTTGTAAGAGGTAACGGACTTTTTTAGATTATTGTAAAATTTCGATAAAATATATTTCAGATATTTTTTTTAACTAGTTATCAATATCAATCAAAACTAACAGTTATTGAAAAAAAATGGTTCATCAAATATTTGCTAAATGGGATTCATTCACCCCTCGCACTTGTCCCAGGGCTGATGGAAATCGTCAACAATAATCGTAACTATGAATCGCACTCCTACCGGAAGTGAACGATGTCACGATTTCATTCGATTTATTGCATTTTAATTAATAGTGTACGCAATGTGAGTCATATTTGGAAGTCAAGCCACATCCGAAGCTACGAAGTACATACATAATTATATATTTGTCCCTTATTTTTGTTCATTATTATATTTTTTTACCTTTTACATTGTTTTAATATATTTTTTCATTTTCTTATTTTTTAAATTTAAATTTATCTTGTTTCTATTAACTTTACTTTTATAACTGTATTTAAGTATATGTATTTTTATTTTATTTGCAACTTCTAAGTGCCTAACAATTGTTAATTGCTTTTATTTTTATACCGATAATGTGCTTAATCAATAACTTACACCACTGTGGAAAATTTTTATTGACTGTTTTCACAATTTTCGTTCATATGTATTCTTATTTTCCGTATACAACTTATGTAAAAACTGTGTTTTTTTCCCAAAATAAAATAAATAAATAAATAATATAAGAATGAACAATTTTTGCATTCTTTACCACTGTGACAAAAAATAAGGTAAAATTCTTTATAACTTTTAAATTTTTTATTTATTCTTCTGAATTTATTTCATCGCTTTCAAAGTTCTTCCGATACAATATACTTAAGCAAACGAATTATATAACTATATATTTTTTTAAATATTAAAAAAAAATCATTTTACTAAACTAATTAAAAAGAAATTAATTTATTCAAAAAATAAATTGAGATTCATTATTTCTGGCTGCGATACGATCCCACTAACTAATTAATGATACTCACACTTACACACATCTGAACACTTACTCCCACACTAATACACATAAATACACATAAACACACCCTTTTGTTGTAACACAATTTAATAATATGTACGATTTTTATTTAGAAACTTCGCTGCTCTGTCTTAAAACCGTATTTAAAAAAAATGTCATTACATCATTGTCGACTATCCATCTAATCTTTACATTCGTTTAAAAATGCCCTAACAAGGCGAAACAATTGTCACGTAATTTTTGTTTTTATATTTTTTATATTTATACAAATAAAATAAAGTGTTCAGTAGACTCAAATTAGTGTTTGATTTCTAATACTATAACTTTACTTATGCCAACGTTTTTTCCAATCCTCGAAACAATTGTTAAAGTCGACTTTCCGAATAGCCTTTATTTATATTTTAAACCATGTCAAAACGGTGTCTCCTTAGCTTAGGGAATAGCCTAAATGCATACGGTCCTAAATCAAGTAAATGCGATGGTTGTGGAACGATATGAGGTGAATTTTTGGCGAAATGGTCTTGAAGCACCAATACAGTGTAAGATGGTGCGTTATCGTGGTGCAAAAACCAAGAATTGTCTGCCCATAATTCTGGTCTCTTTTTGCGAATAGCTTCACGTGAACGTTGCATACCGCTCAAATAATATTCCTTGTTAACAGTTTGGCCCAGCGGAAAGAATTCATAATTAAATAATTCACGGTATTCGCTTGATTGGTCAGTTGTTTCCGGGTCGTATGAATAGATTGATGTCTCATTTCTAGTTATCGTGCATTTCATCTTATTTTGATACTCAGAAAGAATTGTTTCACAGACTTCAACGTGATGCTGTTTTCCAAAAAATTGAGTCTTTTTGGCACCAAATGAGATTTTACTCTTTTAGGTATGAAACATTTTTCAAAATGGTCTGGACTGTTCCAAATGTATTTGCTAGATCTTTTATTGCCAATCGACGATTTTTGAGCACTAAATCTTTGATTTTCTTTACGTGTTGTTAATCAGTTTAAGTTGATGGTCGTCCAGGGCGATTTTTGTTTTCAACACTTTCTCTGCCTTTGTTTTGTTTATACCACTTCAAAATATTTTTTTGTGACATAATCGGTCACCAAAAGGCTTCTGCAACTTTTTCAAGGTTTTTTCAGCAGAAATTTCACTCCGCAAACATAATTTAATGCAACTTCTTTGCTTAACAAAATCAAACATTGTAAAAATCGCTCAATTATTTTTTGTTTTTGACAAAACAGGTGCGCAACTGTTGGACAATTGCAGATATTGACAAGAAATTTGACAAAGATGTCAGTGACAGTACTAACAACCTAAAAAAAAGATTTGCCAGAAAACCATTGACTTATTAATACAAACAATGCACCTTGAGCTCTAAAATTATGACATTTAACTCATATCTAAACAAGCAGTCATTCCCATCTCGTATTTAGTAGTTTTTTAACCACCAGCCGGGTTTTGACGAGGACTTGATATTTAATTCGAAACCAAAATGCCCGATGGCGTCTTAAAAGCGTGTAAAAGCCATTCGGATAAACGTAAAAAAAATTACCTTTTCTTTTGTTAAAAGTTACCTAGGTACTTGTTTATGATTGAATTCTATAATTTCAAATAATAAATATTCAAATTTGGAATTATTTTAGTAAATGAAAATCTTTGCCTTTAATGAATGCACTTAATAACAGGGGTGCACTTCATGTAGGAATAAAAATTTCAAAAATGTATTGAATGGCACATAATATTACAATAGAAATAAATGTGTAGAAATTAAAAGGAATTTAGGGAAAGAATCCGATGGGGATCCTCAAAAAACGAATGTTGTTTGAATGAAGTAATAAAAGAAAGGACGCAGTTAACTCCGGTGACAACTGTCATCAAGCAGAGGCGATACGGTTGGCTGGGCCGTATACGGCGGATGCCTCCTGAGAGCCTTAACCATGATTGCCTACTTTAAAAGGCATCAGATTCTCGACGTCCTGGACGTCCGCTGCTGACTGTTCGTCGGCAGTTTACGTCAGAACTACGGGACCCGAATCTGACTTGGGAGTACGCTTAGAAGCTGGCCGCCGATAGAGATGCATGGAGACTTTGTGAACACCATATGTTCCAACTAAGAAGCGGACATGGAATTTTAATTTCATTTAACTCTACGACTTTCTCTGAATACTACATAGGAATACGGTTGATACTCAAATTAATAATGGAAAGCCTTACACTCGAACAACGCTGGCAAATTGTAAAAAAAGTACTTTAAAATCAGAGTTTAATTTGCCAGTCATTTGATCTCCACGGTCTTGTGATTTGACGTCATTCGATAATTTCCTTTGGGCCTACATATAACGTTGAGTCCATGGTTGTTTCACGCTGATCAATATTATGCGATGGACACTTTCTGTCAAAATTCATGAAAAATTCAAATAAAAATCAATTTAAATTAAAAGCATCTACAAGTATTACGTCAGTGTGACGCTATGAGGTGAGCTTAAAAGGTTGTGTGCTTTATCTCTTATAAGATTGAAGCCTTTTGTTTTAAAGGGAAACAATGGAAAAGGGAGGTTTTAAAGATATTGACAAAAAATAATGAAAGCTTCTTGCAATTTATAAATTCAGAATTATTCCCTCATTTCCACCTAATGGTGATCCACCAAATTTAAGCTGTGAGCAACTCGATAAACTTGAACGAAACTAGAATAGATGCTTTAGGTATATTTTTGGTCTTAGGAAATATAACCACATTTGTGATTATCGTAGGCAAATAAAATGGCTCAAATTAGACAGCGGAGAGACTTCACTATCACTTCCTCTCTCTTCTGCTCACTGCACTTCATTGTTCTACCTTCGTGAAAAAAATTAACGAATACCAGTTTATGATTTAACCTCTTCGTTTTAATTCACTCATCCACAGTTCCTCTTTCTTCTCTAACTCATATAGTGTCGATACAGCTCCAAAGTGGAATCATCTCCCATTCACTATCAAAGATTTTTCCACAGAATCTCTTTTTAAATCACGTCTGAAGAAACATCTCCTTTCTAAACTTTAATATTTCCTCTTTATTCCCTTTTCCCATTGAGTATTGATTTAAGGTAATTTTCATACAAACACCGCTATTTATATTTTTGTATATATTAAGCGTTTTATTTTATTTTAGATTCAACACGTTTTGTAACTTAAATTTTGCACAAAAAAAGTATTGTATCGGTTGGTTGGAAGAAATTACCGTTTGGCAATAAGCTCGCTAATTTGGAATGTATATTGTGCATAAAAAGTTTAAAAAAAGTTTATTTAAAAAAATGATGCAAAGGGCACTGCTTCAATATTCCAATCGCAACGTTTCAGCGATTGATTCTAACATTCACGAAGCTAAAATAATCAGTCTCACGCTTCAGGTGCCAATAAAGAAAAAAAATATTTTTCGCACCAATTTTTTACGTCTACCCACCCTGCCGACCGAACTTAGGACATCAAATGAACGTAGTTATGCAGAAAGCAGCCAGTCCACAATTTCGAAAAAATGAGATATTGATGTTATCGGGTGCAGTAAGGTCGATTCTATGTTCTGCTAAAAACAGCCAGACCCCTTTCATATAAAAAAAACTATATTAATCACCTCCGGAAAAAGGTGTCGATCATAAAAACAACATTTCTCAATTTGCAGAAAACACCCACAAAACTAGAAAAATCTTATGGTACTTTAAAAATCTTTTGAACTGGTCAAATACACAATAAAATTCTTGTTTGTAATTTATAAAAAAACTTATGTATTCATTGTTTATCGTTTGTTAAAGTCAAAAACATTCAAACTTTTGTGTAGATTTTATAATTCACTCTTTTCACAAAATGGCTATAATCTCAGTTTCACTTTTCTATGGCTGGCTGCTTTTTGTATAACTACGTTCAAATGTGGTAAGCGAACGCGCCTACAGCTATTCTACGAAGCGGACTTATCTCCACTCGATTGCCTCCTCCAGAATTTTTACCTTAGAGAAGTTATCAAGTCGAAAAAATTAGTTCCGCGTACTGGGTTTTTTTTAAAAACACGGGTCTGTATTTTTTATCCGCCCGGACACAGGAACGGTATTGCAGTATTAAACGCATTCGTCTACAATGTTTGAGGTTCCGGGTTTGATTCCTAGTAGGGTCAACTTGACTTGATCACTACATAATGTTGAAATATCGGTATCCGGATGAAATCGTAACCGGGCTAAATTTTTCAACATTTAAAAAATATTGAAAACCAGACAATGTTTTCCTGCAAACTTTAGGCTGTGAATGTGTGTGTGTGTGTGTGTGTGTGTCTATCCCGGTGTGTGTGTTTGTATTTCTCGTGCAAGTGTGCGTGAGCGTGGATCTGCATGTATGTATGTACGTATGTGCAGTAGTGTAGGTAAGTGTATTGAATGTGTTCAACTTTCCGCGGTCCGTCCAAAAATAAACTGTTCAAGTAATAAAGATCCGGTTTGGAGTATGGCGATTTTTTTACGCGTAACATATGATGTTTTGGTGCGGACATGTAACGTACGGAGCCACGCTTCCCAAACTGTGGGAGTCACTTTAACAGTTAATTAATTATAAGCACTCTAAATAAAATCAGCACCCTGGACAAAACGAAACCGATCGGAGACAAATCAGCTTCGTAGTATTCTGTGTGCTGGTTAGTGCGTTTACCTCCTATGGTTTGATCCCAGGTTGATATATTTGATTCAATTTTATTTATTTATTTTTATTTGGGATTTTAAAGAAATAAAAAGTCAACAATGATGTAACAATTTTTAAAAAAAATACAGTTTAGACAGACCAGTAAAGTTTCTAAATAAGAATCATACATATTATTAAATTGTGTTACAACAAAAGGGTGTGTTTATGTGTATTTGTATGAGAGTAAGTGTAGATTTGTGTTTATGTGTATTAGTGTGGGAGTAAGTGGGCAAAGTGAATATGGAATTGTATTTTGATAAAGAGTGTGAATAAATAAATAAATAAATAAATAAATAAATAAAGTGTTCAGGTGTGTATAAGTGTATCATCAATTTGTTAGTCGGATCGTATCGCAGCCAGAAATAATGAGTCTCAATTTATTTTTAAATAAATTAAGCTCTTTTTAATTAAATAAGTTAAATTAAAAAAAAAAAAAAAAAATAGGTATATAACTCGTTGGCATAAGTATATTGCATGGGAAGAGCAGTACTTTGAAGGCGATGAAATTAATAAACTATTTAAAAGTTAGAAACAATTTTACCTTATTTTTTGTCACAACAGTAAAGAATGCAAAAATTGTTCATTCTTATATTATTTATTTATTTTTATTTGGGAAAAAACAACAGTTTTTACATTTATTGTGAACTGAAAATAAGACTACATATTTACGAAAATTGTAAAAACAGTAAATAAAAATTTTCCACAGTGGTGTAAGCTATTGATTAAGTACATTATCGGTATCAAAATAAAAGCAATTAATAATGATTAGGCACTTAGAAGTTCCAAATAAAATAAAAATACATAAACTTGTTTACAGTTATAAAAATAAAGTTAATGGAAACAAGATAAATTTTAATTTAATTTAGGCTGCAGTATTTTATCATTTCGCCAAACGCTTTCAAATAAAATATTGTATTCGAAATTTTTATGTTTACTTGGTTCACCGACAGGCACTAACACATTAACATCATGGGCGAATCGTCAAAATAAGATATTATGCACAGCTTACCATTATATTTGACTTTCGATAATAATGTTGTGTAGTAAATATTTTTATGCGAAAATAAATAAAATAATTGAAATTTATTGTAAATTACCACCGCCGCTTATATCTTCCTACAAAAAAATCTATGAAGTTCTCAGTGAACGATAAAACTAGCCGATTACCCCAGCTTATTCCTTCATACCAAAAAGTATAATATATTTTACATCTTTAACCCAGTCAGTTTTTTTTTATACTTAAACAAGATTACGGATTACAAATATTTTTTGAAGATTCTCTGTTTGGAAACTAGTATTTCGAACATAACATCCGAAGTACTATTTTTCTTTTATAGGATACCGTTGACATATTATGTATCACATAGGACATGTGGCGTTGACAGTGGCCGTTTTTGTGATTACATAGTTTGAAGTCATTGACGATTGAAAAACTCCTATGTAAATAAATAAAAAAAATACGAATTACAAATAACAGAAAATAAAGGATGTCGATATCCAAAGAGATACGGTTGAATAAAGATCTTCCTACTGGAATTAACATTGACAAGCTAGTTCAACCGGAAAGATTAAACAGATTAACCCTTCAATGCCCAATTTTTTAAATTGAAAATAAAAGTTCATATTTTTATTGTGTAGATATGGGTCTCGACTAGGATGATGCCAGGTTTTGAATGGATTGATACTAGGTTTTCGTCTTGAATAGGGTGGTGCTAGAAAAAGGGCGAATTTTCAAACAATGACTTTCTTTTGGGCTTGATAGGTTTGAATTGTGGCCAGTGGTTCTCCCGATTGAACTTGTTTCATCCGGTTTTAACATACCCTATCGCCGTTATTGGGGAAATTAAAATGAGAGTGACAGACAAATTGACTGTATTTACTTAGGTTGCTCTGACGACAATAGGGACATTGAAAGCATTAAATGTAAATTCTGAAAAAAAAAATGTAAATCTATTGTAAGCAAAGAATTTTTGAAAAAATATATATAGTAGGTTGTTCAGAAAGTAGTTTCGTATTTTGTCGCAAGATGGGGTTGAACTTAATTTGCTCTGGCAACACTGTACCGATTTCGACAAATAGGCTCGCGTTGGAAAGGTGACATTTGAAAAAATATTTTTTATGAAAATAAAGCTTCGTTTTGATCGTTTTGTGTCAAGCGAGGAAATTCGTGGTGTTTTGAAGTTTGAAGTCAACGAAATAATGGGAAAGATCTACGAAAATCTATATGTGACCACTCGTGAGATTGCTCACAAGTCAAGCATTGATCGTGTAACTGTTGTTGTAAGAAGTTCAAAAACAAACAAGTGTTAAAACGAGTGGTCACTGGAGATGAAAAATGGGTCACGAATGAATATGTGTGGTAGAAACGGTCGTGGAAGAAGCGATCAGAAGCCCCAGAAACAGTCGCAAAGCCAGGATTGACGAATAAGAAGGTGATGCTATGAGTTTGGTGGGATCATCTAATAGGAGCTGCTCCAGCCTGGCAAAACTATTGATTCAAATCACTACTGTCAACAACTAACAAGACTCAGCGAAGCAATCAAGAAAAAGCGAAGAGCGAAATCTCGTAGCGTCTTCTTCCAGCAGGACAACGCGAGACCACACATATTGTTGGTCATCCGACAAAACTGAAGGAGTTTGGCTGAGAAGTTTTGACCACAATTACTGTAGTCTTGATTTTTCGTCTTAAAATTATCATTTGTTCCGGTCTCTTCAAAACTCTCTTAAGGGAAAGAAATTGAAATCAAGAATTGAATATGAAAATCACTTGTCTCAGTTTTTTACCCACAAACCACAGAAGTTCTATGAGGATGGAATCATGGCTCTATTAGAAAGATGGCAAAAAAACCATCAATAATAATGGACTTCATTTGAATCTGTTTATTTTAACAAATAAAAAAATTCATTTGAAATAACTTGAAAAATACGAAATTATTTTTTGAACAACCTATTATTTACCATCCATTAAAGCTTAAATGATTTTTTTTTTGTAATATGCGGATCTGAAAAGAGACCTCAAGGTCTTTACAACGGGTTCGGGTAAGTGGGTAGGGTTTTTAATGTAAAGATATGGGGTAAATAATGAAAAGAAAACTGTTTTGCATTTATAATTTAGGTATATGCTACATCGGACAAAAAATGTTTGAAAACTCAAGAATATTTTATTTTATTTTTATTTATTTATTTCTTTAACTTTTTGTACATAATGTTATTTGTACGTTGGCGGGCTTATTGCCAAATGGCAATTTCTTCCAACCAACCAAAATAATATGTTTTATTTTTATAATTCAAGTTACAGAACATATTCAATAGAAAAAAAAGATCAAAAAGCTAAAAATATATAAAAATAGAAATAAACGTATATGTTAATAAATTACCTTAAATCAAAACTATTACTCAATGGGAAAAAGGAAAAAGAGGAAAGAGGAAAAGGGGAAGGAGGAGAGATTAAGGAAGAGAAAGGAGATGTTTCTTCAGACGTGATTTAAACAGAGATAATGTAGTAACATCTTTGATGGTGGATGGGAGATGATTCCACAGTCAAGCCGCATGGACACTATATGAGTTAGAGAAGAAAGAGGAATTGTGGATGGGTATTAAGAGAGTGCCTTGAGAATTAGAACAAAGAGGTAAACCATGAACTGATAAGCGTTGAAATTTTTCACGCAGGTATATAGGTGCGTTAGGACTTTTATCACTTGGCAACTAGAGATATCGATATATTTTACATGCCCCTTAATTTATTTAAAAATAAATTAAGACTCATTATTTCTGGCTGCGATACGATCCCACTTACTTTTTAATGATGCTCACACTTACGCACACCTGAACACTTATTTTCCCTTCCTTAATCTCTCCTCTTTTCTTTTTTCCTCTTTCCACTTTTTTTCCTTTTTCCCATTAAGTAATAGATTTTATTTTTTAAAGATTCTCCTAGTGTTTATATAAACCCTTATAATTAATATTTTCATTAATTATTTTCGTTTCGAAAATAAAGTCTTTCTAAAACGATCGTTTCTCAAGTGGGTATTAAATTTTGTCACCGAAGTTCACGAGTAATGCATTCATTTTAATGTTGGTAATGTCACAGGCTACAGATAGAAATATAAGGAGAGTTGTCCATGCATATTATATTAAGCCCCCCCCCCCTTACCCACTCCACACTCCAGTTCCAGGCACTGACAGATGAAAGTGAAAACGGATTACATCTTACATCTCTAATTTCTTTTATTATTTTATGGTTTTTAACCTCTTTGAAATATTATTTTATTGTGATAATGATGAATTGAATTATCAATTTATCATGAAAATTATAAATCACAACTCGTAGCGTTTGATAAGTGACAGAACGCTGAAAATGTAAACAAACGACACAAAGAAAAAGAAAGCTATCTACAATACTCTATAAAATCCATAGACATTGATTAAAACAATCCGATGACGTCACAAGACATCCGAAGACGTCATAATTGATGACGTCATGAATTGTTTGTTTTTGGCACCATTAAAATTACTAGAATTTAATCCTTTATATCTCCCTCATTTCATTACAGATTTTAAAAAGAATAGTACCGATTGGCTTGTGAATTTATTAGCTAATAAAAAAACCCATGATAATTGCCCATTGTAGTACATAAATCGTGTTGTTACATTATTTTGAAATGTTTGAGAGCAGCTGAATCGTCGCGACCCAGTAGTATCCGTCATTGGACAGGAATTTGTTTATAAAAAACCTTCGCGGCTAGAGAAACATTCGGTCTGGCGCGGCGTCCGTACGGCCTACGGCGCGGCGTGCGGCGAACGGCGCACGGCGCGGCGCCCATCCGACAAGAGACTGAGACTAGACCATGTCTTGTTGCACCGCTCCCGTTATTACTGCCTACAATTATTATTGTTACACAACCGGTTTCTGTGTAGTGGTGTAGTGGTGTAGTGGTGGTGACCCGGGAACATAGCACGTAGATAGGTGTCGATAGTGGATACTCAATATTCAAGACCCAGGGACCTTATTACGGAACGCGATCCGCGTGACAGACCAACTCGAATGGCCGGATTCGCAATAACGAAGGAGTCAGACGAACGCCTCGCTAAAGCGTCCTTGCGACGACGTGTCATTAAAACGCCGCTGTATATTTTGGCAGATTTTTCTGTGTCCGTGCGGAATGAAGAATACTATAATACTGCGAGTTCTGTGTGTAAAATACAACCAGAAACCTTGGCCCAAATGCCAACAGTGTACGTATTCTGATGGGAAGTTAAAATTTATCTTTAATTTTATCTACAAAGTAAAATTAAGTTTTCTGTATGAAATATAGAATATGTTAACAATTTTTTATTCTAAAAATGTACATTTAACGGTTACCAACGAACAAACATTAAATTTTTATACAAATTTATCCACTTTCCTACATAAATATCGATATTAGTTTATGCCGTCTCAGTATATATCGATGAAGATAGCCGTTCACAATCGCGGCCCAGAAAGTAACAGAGTAAACTTCAATTATTATTTATAAAGCAGAATAGTTTTTTCTCTGCAAAAAATGTTTATATTTATCGATTTATTTACTTTATTCAGTGCCTTTAGTAAGAACAAAATACACGATTTCTTACGTATATAGGAACGATTAAAATAAAATACAGCTTAAAAAAATTAAAGTTAGGACAAAAAAAAGGTATGAAACAGTACTTATGATTTTCTTGTTGTATTACTTTAGAATGTTTTATTATTAAATTTTATTTTTTACATTTATTCTTGTATTGTTGAAACTTTCTACTTAATATGCTGTATAATTTTTAGGTTAACTTTTTATAGAAAACTTAGAAAAATTTTTGGGTTTATTTTTTTTAAATCTTAGGTATAAGGAAATTTTTGTACTAAAAAAAAAATAAAAAAAATATTAAGCCATATATGTTAGTATTATAAATTTTTGTGAAAGAGTTTAATGAAATAAATGAAATAAATAAAATAAATAAAATGAATAAAATGAGTAAAATAAATTTAAAAAAATAAAAAATAAATAAAATAAAATGATTAAATAAATAAAACAAACAAAATAAACAAAATAAACAAAATAAACAAAATAAACAAAATAAACGAAATAAACGAAATAAACGAAATAAACGAAATAAACGAAATAAACAAAATAAACGAAATAAACGAAATAAACAAAAAAACAAAATATATGAAATAAATAAAATAAATGCCTCCTGAGAGCCTTAACCACGTTGTATACTTTACAAGTCATCAGGTTCTCGAAGTCCCGGACGTCCACTGCTGACTTTCGTCGGCAGTTTATGTCAGAACTTCGGGATGAGAACCGGACTTGGGAGGATACAAAAGAGTTGGCAGCCGATAGAGATGCTTGGAGGTGCTTTGTGGATACCATATGCTCCAACTAGGGAGCGGAGATGGAATGATGGTGATGACGTGACAAAAAACTGTTCTATTTAATGAACATTTTAAGGATCATCTTCGTTGGTAACCTGTAATTGAACATGTTAAAATTATAAAAATATTCCACTTTTAATCATACCAACAAGCCACAGAAAGTGTCTTGGTGGCTTTTAGTTGTTTAGTTAATTGTGATTTGCTTATGAATGTTGATAAATCGAAAGTGATGGTTTTTAAATGGGATGAAAATATAACTAAATGTGAGATCAGTGTGAACGAAGATATTCTGAATCAGGTAGAAGAAGTTGTGTATCTGGGAAGTATGTTTTCTAGGGATGGAAATACCGAGAAAGATATTGAAAGGAGGGTTAGTGCCGGGAACAGGGTGAACGGTGCACTGAAATCTACTTTGGCAAACAAAAAATATTTATCGCAGGAGGGTAAACTAGCAGTTCACAATGGAGTTCTAGTGCCAACTCTAACGCATAGGAGCAAAGTGTGAAATTACAAAAATAATGATGAAAGTATGTTAATTGCTGTCGAAATGCGATCCCTCAGGCGAATGTGTGGTAAAACGATGTATGATAGGTGCACAAATGTCGAGACCGTGAACTGTGTAAGGCTGAGACATGCATTATCGACAGAATCAAGAAAGGGGTGCTGCGTTGGTTTGGACATGTAGAGTGAATGGACAGCGAAAGAACGGCTAAAAGGATCTATGATGCGAATGTTGATGGATGCAGAAAATGAGGAAAGTAAGAGCATTTAATTGTACGGCAAAGTATCTCAAAAACGCATAAAAATAATAAAAAATTAACTGCTTCGAACAATGTCACTATTTCTCCGAAATATATCAATGACAGAGTTTTGTGATACATTTTCTATTACCGGGAAGCCAACCCTCAAGTCCGGACGACTCACCGAAGACATCTTGTGACGTCACAGGAGGAGTAATTTCAATATCACAAAACATAAAAAATCATAGTGCTAATAATATGACCAACAAAAATAAGCTTTAAAAAGGTAATTAGTTTGATAGTATGGTCAGAAATAAAAATAAATTCAATAAACCACTGAACTCCTCCATTGAAGATAACTCAGAATTTACATTGCAATACGGGACTGCGGAGTTTTTGATTACTTTGCTTCTGTCTCGTAGTATACCGGTTACTACGTTTGTTTACCATGCCTGAGGTTCGATTCTCGGCCAGTTCGATGTGCCTAAAACAAGCCTAACATACGCTAAAACTATTCTACTCGACAGATTTGTCGACGGACATCGTCATTACCCGCCAGTGTTGCCAATCCTACCGATTTTTCGGTAGATCTACCGATTTCGGGTGAAATCTACGGATTCGTACGACATTCTCCTGATTTTTCATCCTAATATAGGAAATCCACTTATAAATGAATAAACCAAATACTCACTTTTTTCTGTGTGCTCATAAAGCTACCTTTTCTGCCGTCTGTTTATTATTATGAATACGACTTATCCTTCGAACAGACACAATACATAGGTTTATTAGTAAGTGTTGGTAAAAAGTGTTTTCCGGTTATTTTTTAAGTTGATGAATTAAAAATAAAAGTGAAACTTAAAAATACGTAAATTATTGTAATTTCGCTGGAGTACGAATCCGGAACTTTCCGTACGGCAAGCGTTAGCTATCAGTCCAGGGGGGCCGCTTTTTGGTTTGATTAAAAAATAATCCACTTGCATGTTTAGCGAAATTTTGTAATAAAAAATGGTATCGAAATTTCAATGCATCTCCCCCTTACCCCCGCTCCCGGGACACTTAATCTACCAAAATCTACTGATTTATATTTCTGTATCTACCGATTTTGGCATGGTGGAGGTTGACAACGCTGTCCCACTCTGCTGCCAAGGGCTGAACTTCATCATTCACATTAAACTTTGATTAACTCAAAACAAAAATTGTTTAGGCTTCTGAAGCCCTTTCAAACATTAATGCGTAAAAAAACATTTTTTCGTTTTGACAAGGAAAAACTCAATGAATCTTTATCACTAAATTAAATTTATTATTGTTCGGAGTCCATCGTATGTAATTCAACATAATTTGATACCAAGAAAATATTTTCTCCACATATTATGCATAATTGTGCACTTAAGCGGGTAAGTATTCCGTAATTCCTGTTCTATCATTTCAGAATGCACCGCATACCCCTGTCTGTTGGCATTATACGTGTTTATTTATTATTTCCTAGAATATTCTGCAAGCAGACACCGACCTACCGCGCACGATTAGAAAATGGTCCCTCGACAAGTGACCGACGCGATGCGACGTTTTGGTCGGATGTACGTATTTGGTTTATGAAGAATCATAGTATGTTGATCGTATTTGAAAAAACAAAAAAATGTTTGTGCCGAGCCTTCATTTTCATATTTACTATCATTCTCTCATATGCACTCTGTGGTGCATACGGCACTGTGTTGTCAGTATATTTGGCAGCCTCTGTGGTTTAGTGGTCAAGACGCTTGACTCACGTACAGAAGGTTCCGAGTTCGATTCCCGGTGAGAACATAAAAATTAAAATGTGATTTTTCTCAAGCCTGGGTGTTTTGTCATGTAATTCACCACTGCAATTGGGCCTCCTGGCCTGTTGTGGTGCAAAAATAAAATAAAATAATAATAATAAAATATCCGCAAACTTATAAAAAGCATGGAAACTAGATTAATATTTTTAAAAAGTACTTTTTTAAAAAATATTTTATAATTTATATAAAAAAATATTTTTACTGTGTGTCTTTTTTTATTTACTGATTTATAATGTACCTTAAATACAAAACCGGTATTTCTTATGTTTCTACTCTCACTGCTTCCACCTTCAATGGAATCATTTCTCTACAATACCGCAGAGTGTGTGCGGACCAACTACTGCTTTACAAAATTATGACAGGAATGGTTGACTGTACAGAGCTGCTTGGTTTAATAACAATACATGTGCCAGCCAGGATTTGTAGATGGTACCACCTGTTTCATGTACCAATAAGTAAAACATCGTATGTTAAAAATGCTTTTTTTCGTAGGACTTTTTCAATGTACAATACAAAATTGAAAAATATAGATTACACAAACATCACTCTGTCAGATTTAAAATTTACACTAAAATGTATTATGTAACTTAGTAGACATTATAATAATAAAAATGTACATCTCCCCTCCCCTCCTTATCCTCTCTTCAAGCATTTTTGTCCGTATCCCGCCCAATTTACAGTAACTTAATGTTCTTAAAATAAATATTTAAAAAATCTTTGATTATTGAGTACATGAAAATAACATTTTTATATGTATAATTTGTATGTATTTATTTGATATGTAATATATTTTCTTTACTAACTTTGTATACTATGTGGAAATATGTTATTAGTTCTGAGTTTAAACACTATATCTGTTTGTTTACTAAAAATATGTATGTAGAACTGTTGATTTCCCAAATAAAATAAAATAAATAAATAAAACAATATTTCATTAGGAAACAATCTCTTTTTATTCACACAATGCAAACTTTATTGATGTTGATTTAATTTTACAACTTATTATTACTTTTGTGGAAAATGTAGACAGACTTTTTTTAAATTCACGTTTCTATTATTTTTACGTTCTTTATGCGTTTTATGGAAATCTTATTATTTTCTCAAAATAATTAAAATATTTGGGAGGGGAATATGGAACTCTAGGCATTTACAGTGCTTGTCATTGGCCACTTTACAAACTGTGTAAGATTCACTATTCTGCCTATGTTTAAATATCTAAATTTCTTCAATTCTTCTATTTGTTGATTTTACTGAAGTCATTAGACTTAGTGGGTAACAAATTCTTATACGTATTTTTTAATTATAAAATAAACGCTGCTCTGCAGCACTGAAACGGAAACTGAAAAAGAGCCAGAGAAGTTTTATTCAAACACGTACTGTTCTACTCTAGATCTTGTCTCCAAGTCATTATATCTTTAATCTAGAATAAATATATAATATTAGCTGGATTTTCTTTCAATTGTTTTCACCATCATTTCACTTTGTGCACCCAGTAGTACATAAGGTACTGCGTTTGTAAACCAAATTCAGCGTGCAGGTGATAAGTCTAACCCTTTAACTGCCAGTCCAGGAGTAATGAAATATTAAATAATAATTATAGAATTATATAAAAGGTAATGTACTTTCTATTATTAAATGAACTGTAAAGTACGTTAATTAATAAACGAATTAATAAATTAATAAATTGATACAATTGAATTGTGTCCACGAAAAGTTATATACCATACAAACGAAAAAAAATGTATTATTTAAACGTAGAATGGTATATATAGTTTAGCAACAAGGTACTCGTACTATTGACAATTATTTGAATTTTGTGAATTAAGCATTGTTTTTTTTTAAACCTGAAAACATAGAATTAAGAATAGTCCAGAAGGAGCGTAGAATCATATTTAAATACGTCGGACTGTGTTCAACAATTTCTTCACTATGCTTTACTTTCGCCGCGCGCATTCTTGAGGTCGCAGAGTAATGTTGTTTGATGTGAAAAAAAAATCATAACACAAATGTAAGGTAAAAAAGCAATCTGTTAATTTCTCTAAAATTTTATTGTGCATGCGGCAATATTGATTGACACAACAGAGTAGATAAGTAAAAGGTCATAAATAAGAGTAATTGAATTAATGAACTTTAAACTTAAAACATAAAACAAATTTTATTTGACATAAAACGGATATTTTTATATCATGTTAAATAATACTTGATGTTTTAAAGATAATGTCATTTAAATGTCCCCCACTGCGTTCTTTAATCCAAAGTCTAATCTTCATTAGTTCTTGCATTAGGTGAGCAAAGTAGGGTAAAAAAAAAATACTGCCCTGGCAACACTAACGAAATTTCCATTTTGTTTCTTCGACAATCTGACAGTTGGAAAAATAATTAAATTTTTAAGTACTACTTAAACATTTGTTTGTAAATTACACATGAAATGAGATACTATCCTGTTTTTTAAGATCCTAGCAGTATTTCTACACTTTAAAAGGACACAACACGGCATAGTTGAATTCAAAACAGGAGTTGCGTACTGAGCGACGTTTACAAAGAAACTAATGGGTCAAAACGTAAACTTACTCATTCACGAGTAGTTTAGTCGCCTTCTGTTTGATGTGCGTATGCGGTTTCTGGACTATTCTTAATTCTATGCCTGTAAAATTCACATTTTTTTTTTTTTTTTTTAAAAGAAATATTTGCGTTCTTATGATTTACCCAAATATTTAATTTTGAGGGTCATTTTCAACGAGTCATTTTCAACGAGTTGGGGTAGAGTGGGATTCGAACCACGGACCTTTGGTCCGTGAGTCCGAGACACTAGCCACGGGACCACAACCCGATAGAACTAAACCTAAAGTTTTAGTTGAATTACTAAAAAGAAAACAAAATCACCCATACCCTTTTACGCCGGCATAATTCAATTATCGTGCGCGAAGGAGCTTGGGTAAATATCAGCTTTATGTCTGCGCTGTGCGCTGTATTGACAGCACACAACCTGTAGACGGTGTTTATTATTTCCCCGAAACGTTTCAGGTTTGTTTACGAATTGCATTTACCTAGCAGACTAAACACTAAACATGCTGTTAGAGGTCAAAGTTGATAGTCTGTTAGTACACTTAAACTTAATGTATTACACAACGAAACATTATACACTTTTATTTTTCAACACAGGAGACTGAATCTTATGGACATCATCATTTTATTTATTCACTTTAAAACAGTATATTGTACATTATTTAAGACATAAGTTCCAACTCAATGGGACTAAAAGTCCTGTGCTGAGAGATATTATAGAGGATCAAAAACACAACAATAATAAAAACAATAAAAAACATAAATATGGCTCATCGATATGGCAAATATAGGATTAGAAATAAATGATTATTTTTTGAATTACACATATATATGACAGAACAATATGGTAAACTAAAAACTCAAAAATTCGGAAAATCATCAGAGTTTTCCCACTTAAATCCCTCCCACTAAGGAAAATCCAGTCCTTAACTCCTCTATTGAAAATAGTTTTTGTCGTTGAGAGCTTAATACGCTCTTCTAAAATATTAAACACTCTGGGTGCGATAGAAGAGAGATGTCTCTGGACAAAAGTCGTACGGGTTTTGGGTATGACATTATTTAAGCTCTGGGAAGACATCGTCAGAAAATTTTGCCGAGATCTCTCATTACTGTTCAACCAGAAGTGTGTAAGTGCTTCTTTTATCCTATAGTTTTCTCATATCAAGCACCTTCATGTATCTGACGGGTATGTTGGTAAGCACTGGACAAGCACTGTGAAATTATGAGAGGCTTTCAGATGGATTCCGCACAACCCCCCCAGCCAACTATTCCATAGGTTGCAGTGCATTGAAACATAGCAAAGTACACACTTCTAAGAGTGCCAATATCCAGAATGTCTCTTAATAGAGCAGAATAGATGTCACAGCTTTCTCAACCTAGAGTTTATTCATATCCCTATTTGCAACTCGTGGTGCCTAGAGCACTACGCAACTTCAAGCCTAGAAGGCATCATTAAAAATATGAAAAAAAAATTGCTGCTTTTTTATATGATTCCCATTAAAAGTTTTGTTTTTAACTGTGAGAAAAATTACATATCCGGCGTCCGGATATCACGTTATTAAGCTTATGGGCTCGCCGAATATCCGATATCCGGCCAAACTCCTATCCGTTTCATCACTAATTCCAGCAAAGACATAACGGCGAAATTCACATAGTGTGTAGAGTGTATGCATGTCAAGGACAGGTCACAAGCCCTGAAAATGCGTAGAAATACTCCATTCTCTTCCATTATTTGAATTTTTATTATATATTAATTTATTTATCCACGGACACTGTCCATTTATACAATTCATAAGGTATTAATATTACAATATATGAATAGTTAAAAACATAAAGAATAAGAAAGTAATCGTTAAAAATATCAAAAACATAAGTTACATCTAGACAAGATTATCTTGAGGATTTTTACTAACAGATTTCAACAGAGATGGAGAATATTTTAGAGAAGGAAATATAGAAGTCCACGCAGTTATAAGGCTTATGACCTGTCACTGACTCACTGACTCATTGACTAGTTTAAGCGGCCACTTTATATATAGATGGTAGTGCATTATATTTTTTAATTTTAATAATAGTATAATTATACATTTTTACAATTTAAAAAAAAAAAAATCACTTGTTATATTTTTTTCTTTTTTTTTTTAATAAAAACCCATATAAGCATAAATAAACAATTAACAATACATTCAGTAAAAAAATGGAACACGTAAGGTTGAACTTGAACGAAAATATAACACTAAAAAATATTAAATAAAAACACTAAATTTATAAACACAGGCATATATTAAATATACATCTCCATTTTCAAAATACAGATAATGTTAATTATATCAAGAAGCTTTTCTTTAATTTATCCTTAAATTTTCCGTACTTTATTTCTTGACGTAGATTTTGTGAGGCTGTGGTAGTTTTAGTTATCTATAGAGCAAGGCATCCTGTTCTTAACCTTCCCATATTATACTCATAAATTCAGTACCCAATGCACCATTTGGTAAAAAAAAGAAAAGAGATGTTGTCTCCTGTCTCCAAGCGTACTAAAGCATGTTAGTAATGTGTTTAATGACCAAGATGTTAACAAAAGTTGTGTCCGTTTTTTTCAAAATGAAGAAAACAAGAGAACGCCACAAAAAAAATGAAACGTTTCGAAAAGTAAATTCATGATAGTAAGCAGTCGAAAAATTAAATAATGCAATAAAGTAAACATTCTATGGGGAAAATGTAGATGAAGTAAAAGAAATAAAATATTTAGGGGAAACAATAGAATTTCACCTTGAAAACTCAGAAAAAAAAAACTGTGAGAAATTCGCGAAAAGTTAAAATTTTTAACGTTTTCAGTTAAACGTATTTATGCAGAAAGCAGCCAGCGATAGAAAAATGAAACTGAGATTATAGCACTTTCATGAAAAGAGTGAATCAAAAAATCTACATAACAGTTGGAAAATGTTTGACTTTGACAAATGATGAACATTGAATACATTAGTTTTTTATATATATCAAACATAAATCCAATTATGTTGACCAGTTTAGTGATTTTTAAAGTACTCTAAGACTTTTCTAGTGTTGTGGGTGTTTTCTACAAATTAAGAAATACGGTTTTTGTGATTAATACTATTTTCAGGTGATGATTATGACAGTTTTTTTGTGTATGAAAGCGGTCTGGCTGATTTTAGCAGAACGTAAAATTGACGTAAGTAACGTAAGTTTCTTGAAAATGTACAGAAAAAATAATAGTAAATATTTTGATAAAAACGCACTACTTTAAATGACGTCACTGGTTCATGTGAATCAACCTATAATCTAAGAGCTATGGAAGATTTCCGGTCCGCTTGTCGCTTCTGGACCAATGGGAAGAACTGGATGAGAATAAGCGGAAATGAACCTCTGACGTTACACGCGGAGTTATTTCAGAAATACAAAACTTTGAAAAATCGTAGCGCCGATAATACGATATATAAAAATTAAAAAAAAAAAATTGACTTAGTTTAACAGTCTATTAACAAATATTTTTTTTTTTTAAACCACCGAACTTCCTCATTCCTTTTTCTTCTGCAACTCAAATAGTGTTTATGAGGCTCGACTGTGGAATCATCTGCTATCCACCATCAAATCACGTCGGTAGAAACATCTCCTTTCACTTCCTTAATCTCTCTTCCTTTCCTTTTTCCTCTTTTTCTCCATTTACCATTGAGTAGTATAGATTTAAGGTAATTTACATACGAATACGGTTATTTCTATTGTTATAAATCTTTAGCTTTTTAAAATTTATTTTCTATTGAATATGTTTTGTAACTTGAAAAATAAAAATTAAATTTTTATTTTTTCGGTTGGTTGGAAAAAAATGCATTTTGGCAATAAGCCCGCCAAAATACAATAAACATTTTGTGAAAAAATTTTAATAAATAAATTAATAATAGATAATAAGTTAAAATTTGCGTAAAATCAAGAACAAAATTTCTAAAAATGTAGGATTTTTAAACAGAAAAAGAAGAAGAAAAAATCCCAGTTTAAATATAAGTAATCTAGTTTTTAAGGCAATTATTTAACCGTATTTTAATTTCAAGGGTTCTCTTTCTGACCACTGAAAATCAATATAATGTCATGCAGAAAGCTCAGAATAGGGGAATGAGGACAATATTGAGATGTGGAAGATATACAAAAATTTAACATATGTTGACGGTGCTGAACATGCTTTCGGTAAAGCAAAGATACTAGTGTTAATATTTAAATTAAAAATAAGCTTTGGCCCGAATACAAGTTTAGTGATGTTTAGCGTAATAACGAAATTCATAACTATCCTACGAGGGAAGGTGAAGGTTTCAGACTCCCCAAAACAAGAATCCAGGCAACTTAAAACAATATGTAGCATAAACGACTTAAGATGTTTAATGAGTTGCCAAAAGATACTAGAGATGCTGGGTCTATTGCATCGTTTCGTGGGATGGCGATGATTTTTGTTATAAAAAAATATCCATACAGGTAGATAGATTGTCATCGGAAAGCGTCCGCATTTTATAACAATGTTTTGTTTTTGAAATAATTTTTGTGGATATATTGTTTATAAGTAAAGGACGTGTAATTTTATTTATACAACTATCTAAAATAAATACATTTCATTACATGAATTAAAATATCCCTAAAAGATGACGCGGCGCGTTTGTAATACATGTCAAATACTAACCAAACTTAATATAGACCTGTGTGTGAGGCGTTGTGCTTATAGCAAATTGAATAGACTAGTAAAATAAGAAAATATATGTCAATTTTATTTAAGGTGGTTTTAAAAGACTTTTGCGAAAGGTTTTAATACTAAATTTGTTACACAATTTATATTAACGGCTAATATTACACCTAGTTTTTGATGAATTAAAATATCACTAAAAAATGACGCGGTGCATCTATATGTCGAATATGCACCCAACTCAATATGGACCTGTTGGTGATGCCCTGTGCCTATGGCGGATTGAATTGACCAGTAACAAAAATGTTAAAAATCACAAGTCTACAAAAACGTACAAATAACATTGACTCCATATTTATGTCTAATTTGCTGAATGGCTTAATTGATGTACCATCGTTACTGGAACAAGTGGCATTCAATGTTCCGATCCATCGGTTGCGAAATAATAATGTGCTGTTCCTCGATCAACACAGCACAAACTATGGCTTGCATGCACCAATGTCCCGATTGTGTTTTTGTTTGGTGGACATTTGACCGACATTATCTTTAAAGCATCAAATATTATTTAACATGATATAAAAATATTCGTTCTATGTATAATGAAATTTGTTTCATATTTTAAGTTCAAAGTTTATTAATTCAATTAATCTTATTAAATGACCCTCTATTATCTACTCTGTTGTGTCAATCAATATTTTCACGAGCAAAATAAAATTTTAGAGAAATTCACAGATTGATTTTTTTTTTTACCTTACATATGTGTTATGATTATATTTGTACCATCGTGCAATATCACGCAGCGACGTCACGAATGCGCGTGGCGAAAGTAGGGTATAGTGGGGGGATTTTCGGACACAGTCCGATGCATTCAAATATGATTCTACGCTCTTTCTGGACTATTCTTCTATAGTTTCAGCTCTTTAACCTCACTTAAATCAACAGATGGAAGAATTAAAAAAATACGGATGTTCAAACATAAGCAAAATTATGAATGTTACACAGTCATATAAGCCCTGTAAATGGCTAGATTTCCATATTCTGTAGATTTCCAAGTTCTCTTTCTCTGTTGTAATTTTTTAATTTTAATGACTCCCTAGGGGGTAAATTCCAGTCTTTTGTCTACAAATATTCTGACAAACTCAAAATATTGTTATCAGTTCTAATAAGAATATATCTTAAATTTCGCCTGAATAAAACAAAAACTAGTAGTTACTACAAATTAAACGCAAGTAGTCCAATAATGGGTTTAAACATAGGTTTTATATTGTCTTTATTTTTTTATTGGCTAAGACATTTAACATTAAAAAAAAAAAAAAAATAATCCAACCGTGAGACTACGCCGGTTCGGAAACGAGTATGGAGAATTCGATATGTTTCGTTATCCATTGTCTGTTTCAAGATAAACAATTCTCACAGCGATAAAAACAAAATAACTTTCATTATTCGAATGCTGTAAAAATCATTTAGACTTTTTGTATTTTGCTTACATACACTTAAAAAATAACTATAAACTTAATTTGTGTGGCTAAAACCGTAACAAATTTTCAAACATATTTAACTATTAAAGCCCGCTGGGTCAAAAATATATGTGCGTGGCGGTGGTGGGTCGGATTAGACCCAGTTAAAAAACAGACATTTTGTGCATTTTTTGTGGGTTTTCCAATATAATTTGTTATGCAGAAAGCAGAAATTCCACAATTTAAAAAAAAGAGATATTGTTGTTATCGGGTGCACTAAGGTCAATTCTATGTTCCGCTAAAAACAGCCAGACCGCTTTTACACAAAAACCTATAATAATCACCTTCTAAAAATAGTGCCGATCACAAAAATGGCATTTCTCAATTTGCAGAAAACACCCACAGCACTAGAAAAATCTTACGGCACTCAATAAATCATTAAAACTGGTCAAATACAATTTGATTCTTGTTTGTATCATAAAAAACTAATGTATTCATTGTTTATCATTTGTCACAGTAAAAAACATTCCAACTGTTGTGTAGATTTAATTTTTCACTCTTTTCACAAAGCTACTATTATCTCAGATTTACTTTTCAATAGCTGGCTACTTTTAGCATAACTTTGTTCATTTAATTATCAAAATTTGTTCAGGATCTTTAAAAAGATGTGTGGTAATGTTTTGTGTACGATATTTCACCATTTTGTTAAGGAACGACGTATGAAAATTACTTTTCAGTTAATTAATTGATAATTTTTAATACTACTGTGTCTAATCGGACCCATCTCTGCTGGGTATAAGTAGTATTTTATCTTTATTATGACGGCCTCCGTGGTGTAGTGGTCAAGACGCTTGACTCACAGACGGAAGGTTCCGGGTTCGATTCCCGGTGAGAACACAAAAATTAAATGTGATTTTTCTCAAGCCTGGGTGTTCTGTGATGTAATTCACCGCTGTAATTGGGCCTCCTGGCCTGTTGTGGTGCAAAAATAAAATAAAATAAAATAAAAATAAAAATATATTGCTTTTTTAAATATTACTTGCTATACCTGTTATACTTTCTTTTTTCTCTGCTGCATTGACATGTTTTTATACTTTTAAACTACTTTTAATGACTTATATTGTATATGTATATAAAATCAATATATTGCTGCTCTTACTATAATGTGTCATTAATTTTGAAGATGTTTTTAAATTGACATAAATTTATTTTCTTATTTAAAGATTCTTCTCGTCGTTTCTTTGAAACCCTTAAAATATGAATGTGTTTATTTATGTTTTTCCCCTTTTAAAAATGTTTTATTATTATTTTATTTTATTTTTACATCTGAGCATGTTTTTCATTCTTTATTTCAATTCTTAACTTTTACAAATTTTCTTCATTTTTTTACTTTCATTTTAATTTTTAAACAACTTTTATTTATGTTTTTTTTCCTTTTCTGTTTTGTACTTTGATTAATAACCTTACATATAATCACTTTATAATATGGAAACTTCACTGGTTCATTAGAGTTAAGTCTAACTGTGTAAAATATAAAACTATGTAACAGTACTGTATGTTTCCTAAATAAAAGAAAATAAAAAATAAAGCATAATTTAACTCGATACTTAAAATATATATATATACTCGTATCATGATTTCTGTTTATTAGACAAGTACCTACATACTTACTTGTTATATCATGAAACGCTTGAATTTTTATTTTGTACCTATCACGTAAAAGCCCCCTGGGCGTATGGAAAAAACAAATAAATAAAAATAGAAAAATTAAAAGCATCCAAATAATATAGTACAATCTCAAGAAGTAAAATAAACACACAGAAAATAATATTTAAATATGTTTTAAAACTCACCAGCAACAAGTCCAAACTGCATAAGATGACCGAGAAGTATGGCAGCCAGCAGTTGTTGAAGAGGCCGAATCAGGAACAGCCGACGGGTAGATGGTTTCGAAGAACTTTCAGGAAACGTTCTTGAGCAGTCAGTCTTGGCGGTGGACCTCGTCTCCAAATCGGCGAACGAAGGCGAGCGATCCAGAGAAGTTTTATTTGAATTATTAAGATTTTTTCTTGATTGACATGGTTGCGATTCGGCGCCCGACGCGGGGCAATATTTTTGGGATTCGGATTTTGGTTTTGTTTGACTTGCGGGGTTCTGCTTGGAACCCTGGGCGGAGGTCTGTTGTAAGGCGGTGCCCATTGCGCCAGCCGCCTCAGAACTTCCAACCTCCACCCTGGATATCTTGGTCTTCGTCAGCCTGCGAATTGGTTTTCCCAAACTGATTTCAATCTGATTTTAAGGTGACTCAACTCGCTCCATTTATGCCTCTACGACTTCTTATTTTTGAGTATTCAAGAGGATTAAAAAGCAACTGAATATTTTTTCTTTTTGTATTGGTTTTCAAAGCCCCTTATCTCGTTACTTAAATTTCATTCTAAATTGACACAGTTTCATATTATGAGCGGCGTTTTAAAATCATCCTAAATAGTCTGCGAACTTTTCTTCCAGACGATTTTTATACTGTTCTTATGCGTGAAGTTGTATTTTATGACCCTAAACACCATCGGCATTAGATTTGATTGTTTTATTTGGGCAATTACTTATTTCACTCTCGGAATAAAGCAACATTGTTTAAAACCGTCTCCATTATTCAAGTTGATAGTATTTAATGCCTGTCAAAAAGATAAAAGAGTGAAGCTACAGTAATTTTAGAACCTTCAGGTTTTTGCACATTCGTATCTTATGATGAGATTAATGATTTTGTTTTAAGGATAAAAATAAACGGTACTCCTAATAATTATTTTCTTAATTGTATCCACCGATAAAATAATAATGGTAACTCAAAAAATAAATTGAAAAATTTTTGTAAATATATTATCATATTATTTGAAGCACTAATTTCGTGGTTTGTAACCACTAATTATTTATTTAATTTTCGACTGATAAAACAGCACGAGTAACGAAACCGGTCGGTAATTAAATAAATAATTAGTAGTTTAAACAAAGAGTCCTAATTTGTATTTAAATGATTCAATAAAATATTTAATGGCACTGCACAGAAAAAATTTTTTTTAAAGGATTTCTTACAATATAAATATATATGGCGGTCTTCGAGGTGTAGTGGTCAAGACGCTTGACTCACACACGGAAGGTTCCGGGTTCGATTCCCGGTGAGAACACAAAAATTTAATCTGATTTTTCTCAAGCCTGGGTGTTCTGTGATGATATTCACCACTGTAATTGGGCCTCCTGGCCTGTAAAAAAAAAAACTTAAATTTTTATTTGAATTAAATCTGTCAAAGAGTAACAAAAAATCGAAATGTGGAAAAAGAACAGAAAAAAACACGATTTTATTTTCAGGACTTACCTTCCAAGTAACAAAAACAATCCAAATATCCTGCAGTTGGAGTGCCAATGGAGTAATGATGATGAAATTGTTATTATTACAATAATTTAAAAAAATGTAGATTTTGTATATTAACAAAACACAAAAATTATACGAGCATAAATAGGTACTTAGTTTTCTCTCAATTCAACGAGACTTGTTTACAGTTGAGGATGTTGTTATTTTTTTTTAATTAGTCGAAAGATTCATAAATTTACAAATATTTTCAATTCATATCGAAAATACTAAATTGGTGGCAATTAGTAAGTTATACATTGATAAAGATGTTTGTGAGGTTTTATTTATATTATGACTAAAATAATTTTATTTTCATCACATCATTATCATTACCTTTCCACACGTAATGGTGCATAGGGCACTGAATTTGCACACCAATCGCAGCGTATCTTGATCATTTTTGTTACATGAAGTTAAGATGATCAGTCTCACACTTCAAGTACCTGTACAGGGACTATGAAATATGTATTAGTGTAAAAACACCTCTTTAAATAAATATCTCATATCAACCATGTCGGGAATCGAACCCGAGACCTCTTGCACGGTAGACAAACGCCCTGACCATTACACCACGAGGCTGATTCTATTTTACTTTCAAATATTTTTTAAAAATAATGATTAAATCAATTAATAATAGAATGAGGACGAAAAAATTAAATCGTTTTTAAAAAAAAAAATTCAACACATAAGTTTGAATGAAGAGGAGTCTTAAATTATATTTTTGATTTAAAACTTAATAAATAATATTACACGAATGTGCAAAGCACAGAATGTAACCTAAAATATCGATATCGATTTGATAGTAACTACCAGAAAAGGTATACATACACACAATACAAGGCTAGCACAACGTGAAGGCTTGTCAGTACCGAGGTTTGTAAACAAGTATGGCTAAAAAACACTTCATTATGCAATTCCTCAAATTTTCAATAAGATTCCTAGGCAGATCTTAAAAGAAAATTTTGAAAAATCTTTTAAGAAAAAAAATAATTAAATGGCTAATATGCAACGAGGCTTTATATTAATTATTATTTTATTTTAACAGTCATCTATTTAAATTTTTGTAAATAAATTTTGTAGAAAAAATACGTATGCTTTTAGTTCTTAACAATGTTTAAATAACTTTTTAAATTCATAAAATTTCTATACCGTTTTTCTTTGTAAAGGAAAAATAAGAAACCTGCTGACAAACCGGTTTCTCGGTTTAGTGGGTTTTATTATTTTTCCTTTTATATTTTCTGTTCATTAAATAAAAATAAATACAACAAAAAAAAAAAAACACGCATTTTTTTAGGAAGTAAAAATACTATTTGAATAGTTATTTAATAAATTAATTATGGATATTATTACGTAGTATTATTTCTTGGTGGAATTTTAATAATTATAAGTAAATTGCCTAACAATTGTAAATTAAAGGTGATCAAAGCTAAAAACGTATTGAACTTATAAGTTCTCAACAAATTAAGTAAGGGACGGAGAACATTTTAGAGAAAGGAATTGGGAAGTCTTGGCATTAACAGGCCACTGGCCATTTTACACACTGTGTAACATTCACCAATTTGCCTGTGTTTGAACATTCATTTTCACAATATTTTCGGGCGTTGCCTAGTATGTGGAATAGCTTTTAGTTTTTAATAATGTTTATATTAATTTTTTAATTAATATAATTTCTCTAACCTTTTTCTGTGTAAAAGAAAAATAAAAAAACCTGGTGACAAGCCGGTTTTGCGTTTTAGTGGGTTACATTATTTTTTCTTCTTTATTTTCTGTTTATGTTTACCTTCTGAAATAAAAATAAATATTTAAAAAAAAACAAAAAAAATGGTTTGTTGTATTTAAATTTTAATTGTTTTTTACAAGTCGCATAAGTACACGAAGAAATAATTATCTGTCATTCGGTAAATCGTGTTTTTATTGCTAGTATTCTGTTACAATACACACGTGTTGTAATAATTGCCGCTACATAATATGTACGCGAGCGTGTACATAATAAGTATTTTGGACAACAGCAAGACTGCCCGCATAACTCGAATTCCAGAGTTGAGTTTATTTTTAAGATTTCATTCATTAAATAAGACTTACGCCAGGGCAAATTTTACATCTAACTCCTACTAACTTCGTATCAACATAGAAAAATCATACATCAATGATGAAATGAATTATTTCTACAAATCTTAATGGCTATCTATTAGAGAAACAATAAATGAGCCATTTGTGTTACAAGAACGTAAATCTTTTGAAACAGTTAACTGCATTTATATAATATTTCAATACTTATAGTGATAAGTCATCCCATCATAGAAAAGCATAATTTATTTTCAAAACCTTGTAATAAAAACCCCGACGTAAAAAAATTGTTTACACAAAAATTCCACTAAACAAAAACACAACAAAACTGAAATTTTACAACAATCAACTTAAAAAAAACACGAAAAAAATCAACAGAAAAAAATAACACAAAATCAACCTTATTTCAATAACGAGTATTTTTAATCGTCCGTTTTGCGTGGTAATTCTATATTTTTTCAGTATTGATAACTGCCGGGGATATTTTTTTAAGTAAGGATTTTTTTCGATTTGGCGCGCGAGTGATCTGTATATGGTCAGGCGGGAGCGTCTATCGACGTCTGCACACCTCGCGATTTCAGAACGAACTGGTAAAGGCGTGAAGGTGAATTCTAAACTCAACATCCAGACAGGCGTCCCCGCCACGCGACGAACGCCTTCGTAAAGCGAATCTCGCAACAAAAGGTAAAATGAATTCAAAACGAAATATTTCGCTACCGTATATTTGATTCGGTATTTTTAGCGCGTAGGTGGAGAATTTTTCAGTGGATGGTTTGCTGTTACGGTGTCTGATTTGGCACGTGCGATCCGTCTCCACGTGGCTTCTTCAACAAGTGTCCCTCCCCCAAAGTTTTGTTCAAATTTTTAAAATTCGAATTACAGTTTTAAATATTTTAATCCAATTAGATTCCAAAAAGATCCGTTGTTTCCGCGTTGCGTTTAAATTTCATAAAAGTGACGTTATCATAAATGTAATATTGATTAAGTTAACGGTCTGCACCGTGGTATACTTGTGCGTTTGGTGATTCTGCATGAGGACGTGAGTTCAATGCCAGTAGCTCAATCACAAATAACTATCGACGTGCTAATAAGCGACATGATAATAATTTCTCACGATGGTTGTTTATCGTATTCGCGATCACAATGGTACATCCGTGAACATCTAATATTAAATGTCAAAATATTTACGATTCGCGACGTATAATCCTGCTGTGCAATCACATATTTGAATTTTATTGGTGTAAATATGGAAAATATTCCAAAACTGCTATTTTTGTTTATTTATTTATTATTTATCATGCTATTCATTGCATTTAGCCGGCGGTTGGCAAGCCAAATTTCAAGAAAAGCAGTCGCAATAGTAATTGTCATTTAATTTTCACTTTTTTGTATTAGATACTCCTTACAATTTAGCAAATGCAATATATTGTATTATTTTTTATAGTAAACGCCAATTTTTGCCTTAGAGATTACACACGCGTTGACTGTGATAACTTAAGCATGTTCATTTTTGTTCATTGTGATCGCTCAAATGTTTAACATGTTTTTAGTTCTTGTGTGGCTGTGATGTCACACTAGTCAACATAGGACACAAGACTTGATATATCTCTTGTATTTTTAGAAATCTTTTAATGGACATTTTCACACCGGATTTAAAAATTAAATTTTGTAAAACAATGCTGGATCCAAAAATTATTTATTCTTGATACGCGAAGAATGAATGTCCGCTAATTCAGCAACACATCATCTGTATAATAAGAGAGAGCATGAAGATATATCTCATAACAAGGAAGACAGAGACGCTGTTGTATGGTGGGTGTTACGTAAAACAGATTCAGTCTTCAGTCGGTTGACGACAGTGATGGGGGACGCACGCGCGTAGTATGTGCAGCGTATTTTAGATTTTTTAATTTATTTTGCTATAACAGGGCTTAATTATATGTTTATTTTCATAAATTATGGGAAAAGAATTATTAAAAAGTATTTCTCCATGTTTTTTTTCTCTCTCAAATGTCCGAACTTTCTGAATATTCCATATTTTACTAGTGGTAACACGATGTTACATCACCGCGCGCAAAGGAATTATTTACCACAGTTTTTAAGAGTTTATAGGGCTATTGTATTTCATCATTTGAATCGGGTCGTGGTCCTGTGACTAGCGTTGCGAACTCACAAATCAGAGATCCGAGGTGCGAACCCCCCTCCACCCCAACTTGATTTTCATTTTCTAAACGTGCGTTATTTGCAACTTGTTGAAAATGCTGACTAAATTTGGTTAAATTGTAAAATCGTATTTTCAACAAAAAAAATAATGTTTTTCTGCCCTACCGGTACCGGTATGGAAGTAATAAAAACCTAAATTAAAATGGTTGGAAATTGAATATTACAACTAGAATTATCTACTTAAAAAAGAAAAATACAATTCTACAAAAAAAGGTTTCAACTAAAGCATTAACAAAGGCGTAATTTTACGTAGAAATAAAGAAAAATGTCTCAAAAATTTATGTGATTTAAAATGCTTGTATTTTTTTTCAAAAACAGAAAAATAAGATTTTGCTTCAGCCACTTTCATATTTTATTTATGATCTTATAAATTATTATTTTTATTTAATTTTTTTATTTTTTTTTATTATTGCGCGGTTTTCGAAAAAAACGTTAGTTTTAAAATGGCAAAATCGTATGATTCCCTAATTTTTCGTGCGTTTTTCCCGACTACAGCCTTAACCAATCGTTGACAAACGCAGCGGACTTATCGTTACTTAACAATTAACAATTAACAATTAAAAACAAATTTATGATTTTGTTTTATCATTGTTTATTTATGTTACAAATATTTCAAAAATATAACGGTTAAAAAAAAAACATGTTCCATGTACCTAAAAGGTGAGACTGATCTTTTAAATTTTACCTTTATGTAACGAAAAAATCTAGATTCGCTGGGATTGGTATAATACCAATTCAGTGCCCTTTGCACCATTTGGTGTGGAAAAGGAATGATGATGATGATGATACTTTTTAAAATGTATGTTTTAATGTAATATGTAATCGAGGAATATCGAGAAAGATATGGCATGACCAAATCCAACAAATACTTGAAGATGGACATGTCAAAAGTCGGAATAATCGCCGCGCGTGCGTAAGAAGACGTTTGAGTGTAAAGACAGAGTGCTTTGGTGTTTTATCCTCTTTGTCTACGTAACGCTATAATAATTTGTTTTTTGTTTTGTCCGTCATCTTTCCTCCTTTCAATGAGCAAAAAGAAAATACCGCGCTTTACCTTGAATATTAAAATAAAAATGTTTTAATGGGTTAAAAGATGGTTAAACATTGCAATATTTCTCAATATTTTTATGTAAAAGATGATCCAGATACGCTGCATTTGATGTACATTGCAATGTCTTATGCACCACCAAGATCGATTAACATTTAGAGCGCTCATGAGCTGTCATTGCAATATCTTTATTTGTTGAACGGGTGAACATTTTTAAAAAAATATTTTAAATTTCAAATGTTAAGTGGAAATGCGATCAAGTAAAAAAACATTTTTTCTTCTTTAATTTTGTCATAATTGAATTGAATTTTTAAGAAAAATATTTGTAAGTATAAAATATTAATAATTACCATATTGCAAAAGAGATAGAAATCAGTTAAAAAAAGGGAATACGGAAGTCTAGGCGTTTACAGGGTTTATGACCTGTCATAGGCTGGTTCAGGCCTTTTTACACACTGTATAACATTCACCATTCTACCTACGTTAAAATATACATATTTTTGAAATTATTTTAAATTAATGCCCTTATTCAACACAGATTTTCTAGCGCATTGGGGCTAATTCACAGGCATAGGTCGTTTCTGGTTGTGTCACTATAAACTATGTCTCTATGTAAGAAATATTTTGAATTCGCGTAAAAACACATTTCTTTTATTCAATAAAAAAGTATACGCTTTAATGCAACAAAAAAGTAGACGCCTTCTTACAATAAAAAAGTAGACGCTTTCAGACAAAAAAAAGGTAGATACTTACATACAATAAAAAAGTAGACCCTTTCAGACAACAAAAAAGTAGATGCTTTCATACAACAAAAAAGTAGACGCTTTCAGACAACAAAAGAGTAAATGCTTTTATACAAAAAAAAGTCAGTATATAACAAATAACAACAGAGATGGAGAACATTTCAGAGAAGGAAATATAGCAGTGTACTCATTTATAAGGCCTATGACCTGTCATTGGCTAGGAGTGGCCACTTCACACACTTTTGCCTGTTTGAATGTTCATATTTCTTTAATTCTTCCATAAGCTGATTTTACCAAGAGTTAACCCCTTTATTGTTGTGAAAAGATTCATTTGATTAAAAATTAGGTAAACCCGAAAACAATTTTCCAATTTAAATTTTTCTTCTTGGACGAGTTAGTTAAGCTACAATATTTTGAGTTCGTCCAAATGTTTGAAGACAAAATATTGGATTTCATCCCCTAAAGAGTAATTAAATCTAGCAAATAACAACAGAGATGAAGAACATTTCAGATCAGGAAATATAAGGACTTACGACCTGTCATTGGGTATAGTTTTTTTGCAAACCCCATTTAATACTTCTCTTGACTTTTGGGGTTTCTGAACATTATTATTAAAATATTAAAAAATATTATTTATCTCTGTTGTAATATGCTAATCTTGATAACCACCTAAGGTGTAAAATCCAGTTCATGTCTACAAAAATTTGGACAAACGAAAAATATTGAGACAATAATTTTTAATCATTATTTACATAAAACGCGCATTTGTCGTTCTGGAGGTTAGCGCGTTTAGCTTCTATGCGTGTGTCGCAGGTTCGATTCTCGACAATACCGATACGTGTTGTAAAGATAGTGCTATAGAATTGTTACATATATTATAATTGATATTTTTTTCATATGTATTTTTATATAACACAGCATCTTTTTATTTTTTTACAAGTGGGGTGTTACGGAGTAGCCCAACACAAATATGATTTTCTTTTATTTTTGGTAATGTATTGAGTAACACACAAAAAACTATAATTGACCTATAATTTTGGTTCATTTGAAATATGTATATTTATTTTTTCGTTTTGAAGATTGTGGTTTTCTTAAAACAGATAAATAAAATAAAATATTTAAAAAAATTAAAATTAATTATTATGTTTTAAAAGTCATACCCCACAAAATGTAATTGAAACACAATTTATGTATTACAACATTTAAGTTTGTCCAAATGTTTGTTTAACAAAATATTAACAAATTACAATTATTATTCTCCATCCCTGTTGTAATTTGTCAATCTTAGTGACTTCCGAGGGGGTGAAATCCAGTCTTTTGTCTCCAAACATTTGGACAAACTCAAATATTGTAATAAAACCAAATGGTCAAAGAAGAAGTTTAAAAATTGGAAAATTGTTTTCAGGCTTTGCCTAGTATGTGAAATAATTCAGTCAGATGAATCTTTTCACAACAATAAAGGTTTCGGCTCTTTAACTTCACTAAAATCAACAAATGAAAAAAATTTAAGAAATATTAATGCTCAAACATAGGCAAAAAGGGACACAGTGTGTAATGTGGCCACTTAAACCAGCCAATGACAGGTCAAAAGCCCTGTAAATGCCTAGACTTTCATAATCCCTTATTTATGGTACCTTATTTGAATCCAAAAAACAAGAATGCTGTCGCAATGCGATCTTTTATTTATTTACGAATACAAACAAAACAAAGAAAAGAAATATCACGCCGTTTCCTCGTAAGAGTGGGCAGAGAGGATAGAACGCCATATTTTTTTTAGTTAAAAAAAATAAAAAAGAAATATTAGCGTTCTTATAATTTACCCAAATATTTCAATTTCGGTGGCCATTTTCAACGAGTTGTAAATAACTACTACTAGAAAATGGAAATCAAGTTGGGGTAGAGTGGGGTTCAAACCTCGGAACTCTGATTCGTTAGTCCGCAACACTAGCCACGGGACCACAACCCAATTTATATATCACTCCGTCTTAGCACACATATCTCCTTTCCTCTACATTCATACATCTTCGAATATCTGGTGGGTGCACTAGAAGTAAAGAATTATTTTTTTGTAACAATTCTCGAACTAACTTCGGAATGCATTCACCTATATCCAGGATACATAGGTACGGAAATAAGTTGGAACAAATATTTGATATTCTCAATACAAACTCTGTTAATGCATTAAAATGTAATCTTACTCGTTATTTTTTAGAAAAGTGATGAATTTATTTTAAAGTTTATTGCTAAATTTAACTTTGTTTTCTTGAATACGTGTTTTTGTTTATTTCATTATATATATATATATATATATTATATTTTGGTGGATTCATTGCCAAATGGCAACTTCTTCCAACCAACTGATAAATTAAAGAAGTTTTTTTTAGATTATTTCAGTTTTTATATTTCTACAAAAAAACTATTATTTATAAAGTATTACTGTAGCACTATTTTTCGTTTTCATTTTTACCTAGTTAAATACTAGCCAATTTTAATGTAAAATTATTCTTAACTTTACTTTGATATATTTATGTTTAGAACATAAGATTTTCTCACTTTAATTGTTATCTTTTATTTGTCATCTTAGATATGTTATGTTTCTTTTTTACTTTTTTGTTGGTTTTTTTTATATTTTACTTTCACTGAGTTGTTAAGTTTTAATTATTGTACTTTATTTCTGAGCTGTGATTATTTGTGTAAAACTTTTAATTGTAAAAGGTTCTTTGAACCGTTGATATAAAAAAAAAAAAAATCATCTCATGCACGCCCGCTGATTATTCCAACTTTTGACATGTCCATCTTCAAGTCTATTAGATTTGGTCATGCCATGTCTCTCTTGGTCTTCCTCTATTTCTGCATCCATCAACAATCGCATCGTAAATCCTTTTAGCCGGTCTTGCGCTGTGAGAGCAGCTTTTTTGATTTTGTCGATAGTTTTTATCTCAGCCTTACATAATGCACGGCTCTCGACATTTGTGCATCAATCGTACATGATTTTACTAAACATTCGCCTGAGAGATCGTATTTTGACATGGTTCAGCTTACTTTTATCCGTGTTTTTCCAAGTCTTTTCTTCGCCTCCATCCATCAGGGTTGACATCAGGACCTCATTGTGAACTGCTAATTTTGCCTTTTGCGACAAACATTTATTCCCCAAGGTTGATTAATGAGCACCGTTTATTCTGTTCCCGGCACCCACCCTTCTTTCAATATCCTTCTCAGTCATGTCATTCCTAGTAAACATACTTCCCAGATGCACAAATTCATCTACTTGTTTTAGTATAACCCTATTTGCACCGATTTCACGTTTAGTCATACTTTCATTTATATGTTATAATATATTTTGTTAATATGTTATTGATGAAAAATAAGTATTGCCATTTCTTAATTTAAATATTATTTTTAATTGTTTGTAGACCAAATAAATAAAAAACTTACCTACTCACTGAACATTCAAATTTTTTATAAGTGTGATTGATGTTAAAATTATCATTTAATTAAAGTGTAAAAATAATGAATTATTGCAAAATGAAATTTTTTAGGTATGCTTCCATTTTCCATTATTTTGCATGTCAATTCATCATCCGTGGTGCATAGGGCACTGTATTGGTATATCAAACACAACGTTTTTCTATCATATCGATGGCTCAGTTTTATGAAACTAGAGGGATAACTAAAATAATTGAAGTTTTAAGTTATTTATTTGATTTTATTTGTTTATTTTATTTATTATATTCATTATATAAATTTTATTGTTTTTTTTAATTTTTAAATTTGTTTTATAATTTTTATTTGTGTTTGTAAAACCAACCATACTATTCGTCATATTTTAAAAAAATACCCTTTCAATTCTATAAACATACACCTCTTAAAAACTGTAAATTTTCTTAAACTTAACAATCTCTTAGCTCTCTATATTTTGCATAAATTAGTACAAATGTACTTCATGGCATAAATAATTATTTTTTACTAATCAATTTTGATTCGTCAAATTATTGGTCCGCCATTACTCAAAACTAATAATTTCTAGTTATTTTTTATTTTTTTATTTTTTTTTTTGCACCACAACAGGCCAGGAGGCCTAATTACAGTAATGAATTACATCACAGAGCACCCAGGCTTGAGAAAAATCACATTTTAATTTTTGTGTTCTCACCGGGAATCGAACCCGGAACCTTCCGTGCGTGAATCAAGCGTCTTGACCACTACACCACGGAGGCCGCCGCCGTTATCTATCTATGGAACTGAGACATCCACTTGTTGCCAATATGAAGGTAAGTTCACCAGTCTTACGCTTTAGGTGCCAGTCTAGGAACAATAAAATATTGCCGTCTGAACCGTTTTTGAAATCAATATATCACGTCTATCCTGGCAAAAATCTAACTCGACACCTTAAGAACGGTAGGCGAACACCTCAACAACTACAATTCTACTAGGCGGACTTTTCTCCACTCGATTTCCTTAGTCAGGATTTTTACCGGAGGGCAACCATCAAGTCGAAAGCACTCGTCCAGGGATCTGGTTCTATTTCGCACACAGAACTGTATCCTTCGTCCGTCTGAAGACAGATAAATATATTAAATAATACGAGTACATTGATAAATAACTACAATCAAAGCTTTGTTAAAAAACAAATGTGTTTTTTTTTCAAATAGGTATATTTACTTGATTTTTTAAGTTCGCTTAAAATTATGACGTTCTTAAAAAAATAAAAAAAACCTCTTATAAAAAAATGTGACCTCTTAATAAATATCGCCAATTTGTAGGGGTAGGCAGAGAGGATAGAATGCATAACACTCATACATCCTCTACATTCATACATCTTCTCATGCACGCACGCCGATTATTCCTACTTTTGACATGTCCATCTTCAAGTATTTTAAGGACTTGATCGTGCCATGTCTTTCTCGGTCTTCCTCGTTTTCTGCATCCATCAACATTTGCATCGTAGATCCTTTTAGCCGTTCTTTCGCTGTCCATTCGCTCTACATGTCCAAACCAACGCAGCACCCCTTTCTTGATTCTGTCAATAATGCATGTCCCAGCGTTACACACTTCACGGATCTCAACATTTGTGCACCTATCAAATATCGTTTTACCACACATTCGCCTGAGGGATCGCATTTCGACCGCATTCAACCTACTTTCATCATTATTTTTCCAATTCCATACTTCGCTCCCATACATTAGAGTTGGAGCTAGAACTCCGTTGTGAACTGCTAGTTTAGCTTCCTGCGATAAACATTTGTTTGCCAAAGTAGATCTAAGTGCACCGTTCACCCTGTTCCCGGCACTCACCCTCCTTTCAATATCTTTCTCGGCTTTTCCGTCCCTAGTAAACATACTTCCCAGGAACGCAAATTCTTCTACCTGATTCGGAGTTGTATAATAATTATAAATATTGCGAAATCTTACATTCGCAAATAATATTAAATCACAGTTAGATTGAATGAGTAAATCCGAAGATAATCGCGTTTGTCCAGTAAAATAATCTCTGTTAACAAACTGAGAGTAAAATGGGAAGTACGCTGAGGGTGGTGCGAGTAATCGAGGGTTAATAAACTTTACGGAGCGGAGGAACACCAGCATCCAACATCCAACATTTTTCACATTAAAAATACAAAACACACTGTAAAACAGATTTCCTCTCTCAGAAGCACATTGCGCTTCGCACAGAGCACATTTTTATTCAGCTGCACTTAAATTTCAGCACTAATTATCGCACGAATCGAACCACAACAAAACAAAAGCGCAACGCGTAAACGTCAGATTCGGTGAAACTCCCGCCTTTTCTATTTTCCACGCATAGACAACGCGCGCCGTTTTTTTCTCGTTATTTTTTCAACGCTCAGACGCAGACGAGCGCGAGACCGCTCGCGACGTAGGTTGTTCGAATATTGAGCACGGCCGCGTATTATTGTGGTAGGTAGGTACTCACTCGCCGAAAACTGGACTCTGTTTGGTTGTTCGCGGAACAATTTCGCGAGGAAGAATCCTGTCGGTTTAAATGCCTGTCGCTGCAGGGAAACCGGTGACAACCCAAACACGACACACGGAAAGGAAATGTGTCAATCCACGGGGAAATTCGCCTCCGTTGCAGGCGCTGGGGCTGCATTGTTTTATACCGTGCCTCTGGTCTTCGTGCTGCATTCGCAACGCTGAAGACTGGCCGAGTCACGTCCTAACGCGGCGAACGACAACACTTAAAAGTGGCTGTTGTAAAAAAATTAACAACTCAAACTCCTTCGGAGCCAGGTGAGAATGAACCGAAACGCCTTTTGCCGCGGCCGTAGTGATTTGCTTGCGCGGAGCTCCGGCGCGATTCTGGCAAACTTTGGGCAGAACGAATCTGAGGTGGTGGGGGAGGGGTATATAAGAGTAGTAAATATGGACAACACGGGTAGTTCCATGGCGGAAGTCGAGGGAAAAAATGATAACTCCGAGACGTGATGTTCTTTTTTCGTATCTGGTCTGCACTCCATCCGAGACGTCGGGAGTTGAAAATCAGGATTATGCAACTGCTGGCCGCGGAAAAGGGCCCTTAGTAAAAGTTTACGTACTCCACGAGCGTTGAAAGGGTTCTACGGGCGGAATTTCTTCCCTCCTTCAGAAGTGTCGCTGTTTTGGATGCAAGTTTTGCTCACCCAAATTTGAATGACCAACATTGCTTCTGTTTAATATTCTGGGAAAGTCTTGTACAATTTCGAACGTTGTTTTTGTTCGTTTTGGACATATTCAATACGATACTCCTTTATTGGTCTAGACTGATTTTTGGGAGACCCTGAGTGAAAAGCACGCGTCCGTAAACACACCGTCTGACCTTGAACTAATAAACATTCTTGAACTTTTGACGAGCGGCATTCGCAGACGAAACAGAGAATGTATTTTTAATTCAAAGTGGCTAAAATGCTCGCATTCATAATTAGTTTAAAAATAGATTCGCGAAAACACAACAACCCACTATATAGTTATTTTTAACCAGAAATGCTATCGCGGACTTATTAATGTAACTAACAGGAAAACATCTATATTTATTAGCTAATAATTTAATCGACTTAATGCTCTGTTGAGCCAAAGTTCAATACTCAGTAAAAAGTATTACAACCACTTTAAATAAGACCCCGTAGTGTATATCAAGGTGTACATGAAGAGACTGAAAACAGAGAAAACTTGTAGAATTTCAAGGCAATCAATACCGAATTAGAGACAAATTAAATTTTCCAAAACAAAAGCCATCTTCAGGAGGAATACTCACAATTAGATGATATGTAAGGAAAGAGACCTAGTTTTAGAGTAGACAAAATAATACTTCTTGCTAATGGACCAGTTTCCTAATAATATTACATGCTTAGGTTACCTCTGAACTTTTTTTTTTATTTCAAGCACGAAAATAATTTAATAAGGGAAAAAACCAGACTGATTTATATTTAAAATATGCTCAAATTAACTACAAGAAAAAACAATATGTAAGTGTCCCAAAAACAACTGGTAAAATAGATGTATTAAAAGTATGTAATTATGAAGTTAAATAGGTGCGAAGGTTTTCACGGTCACTGTTATCAATATGTTTCATTTTTGGGTGATACAGTGCGTGCTGGATTTGTTCCGACGTTTCGGCTTCAATTGCAGGAGCCATCTTCAGGGTAAATTGAAAGATGGCTCCTGCAATGGTAGCCAAATCGTCGAAACGAATCCAACACACACGGCATCACCCAAAAAAGAAACATGTGGATATCTAATCATCATTGAAATTAATATTAGGAATGAAAAAAAATCTAAAAGTACAGTAAATAAAAAAAATGCTCATCAAAATGAAAATCTTATTTTTTCAATTTGTATACTTTTTCATGGACCAGATGGATTTATCAACAATATTTTGAGTTTGTCCGAATTTTTGGTAGACAAGGAATGGTTTAAAATCCCCGGGGAGCTGTTTGTATTAACACATTACAACAGAGATGAAGAACATTTAAGTATACACAAAAACCAAGAATGTCAAGAAATTCGATTACATGTAATCACTTAAAGATGGCAACAGCTGGAGGCGCGATGTAGAAGCTTGGGTAAAAATCTTTGCAACATCCCATCGGTGATAGGTAATAAAGAACTTACAGGAGAGGTAGTATCATACATGGTCAATATAGTGAAGGCAATTGCTAAAATAAACCAAAGTAGGGAAGAAAATGCCGAACACTCTTCTAGTGGAACGGAAGGCTTGTTGACTGCTGCCAACAGGCCGGCTTCTCCTGAAGAGTTTTAAGTGGTTTCCTCTCCACATGAGCAAATGCTGAGATTCTGATTGGGCCACATTAGTATATCCCTCCTGATTTCAATAGTTTAGATAAATTTAAAAAAAATTAATTGCAGAAAAATCCACTTTTGAAATATAGACCTTGTGTATTATAAGCAATGTAAATAATAAAGCAACTTCCAGATAAAAAAACATTTAAAGATAATATTATTATCCTCAGATTACGAAGATAATAATCGTCACATTAAGGAGACCCTGTATTTGTGTTTACATATATTCGTGAATATAGAGGCTTTTATTTTTATCGAAACGCAACCGGGGTAGCACCAAAACATTACCGCATTTCATCGGTGCACCATGAATACGTCACGCGTGGACAGTATCCATCGTTTCGTCGCAGACACCTCGGGTAAAGACAGTCGCGAATTTACGGCCATTTTGCGATCGTTAAATTCAATAGGAAGTATAATAATTTTCAATAACCAACGGTAAGGCTTTTATCTGCCCAGACCTATAAATTCGTAAACAAACTTTAATTCTTGCATACGGCTTTCAAATGTCGGACATAAGCATACACGTTTTCTGAATTAGTCGAACTCTAAATTCTCTAACTCATATTGTGTCCATGCGGCTTGACTGTGGAATCATCTCCCACCCACCATAAAAGATGTTCCTACATTATTTCTGTTCAAATCACGTCTGAAGAAACATCTCCTTTCTCTTCCTTAATCTCTCCTCCTTTCCCTTTTCCTCTTTTTTCCTTTTTCCCATTGAGTAATAGTTTCGATTTAAGTTAATTTATAAACAAATACGTTTATTTCTATTTTTATATATCTTTAGCTTTTAAATCTTTTTTTTCTATTTAATATGTTCTGTAACTTGAATTATAAAAATAAAACTTTTACTTTATTGGTTGGTTGGAAGAAATTGCCATTTAACAATAAGCCCCCCAATGAACAAATAACATTATGTACAAAAGTTAAATAAATAAAATAAATAATGCCGACGTTACGCCGCGTATGGTAACTTAGCGGCCCTTGCTGGGATCTCTTAATGTGTGCACAGAATAGGGACTTCGGTATGTGTATGTGAAGTACTGGCCCCACAATAAAGACAAGCGTTCAACACTTTCGGGGTTGGTCATCGCCATACCGAAGCACACAGAATATAAATTATTAGACTAATAAAATAAAAATATTATTATTATTATTTACTGTGTTGTAAATATTATTTCTGTCTGATGTTAATTCCGACCGAATAGCAGGGAGGGGAAGTCTTTATATAAGAGAAAGTGACCACACTATCATATCATCCCCTTTCCGCATGGTGCATAGGGCAGTGCATTGGTACACCAACTTCACCTGAATTTTTTTGTTAAATCAAGGTAAGATGGTCAATCTTACGCTTCAGGTACTAGTCCAGGGGCTATGAAATATTCTACTGTATAAAAACTCCTTAAAATAAATATTTCGTACCAGCCATGTTGGAAATCGAACCCGAGACCTCTTGCATGCTAGGCAAACGTGCTGATTATTGCACCACGAGCCAGACGGAACAACAAGTGGGATGGGAAAAGAGAGAAGGAAGAGGAAACGGAAAAAGCAGAAATAGGAAGTAGATGTAAAAAAAAATCCCAAAAAAAAAATTCAATGAATAAAGAATAAAAAGAAGGAAAAATAAAACAAAAATAATTAAAAATTTTGCTCCTGTTTTTACAGTAATATTTTGTTTCTTTGAAAATTTATACCATGTTTTACATTACTGATTTCTTTTTTATTCCAATCCCCCTCACCCCTCACTCCATACCATTACAAACACAAAATACTACTTGACATAAAGTTTTGATGTCCGCATAATATGATATTATGTATTAGATTTATTTAGATAATACTACATAAAAATATAATATAGGATTCATATTCTTAGAGGTGGGGGTCTGTGCTAAGCAAGCTCCTGACGTCACTGCGACCTGTGGAAATCTATTGTGACTGGATCCCGTGAATAGTTCTCGACCTCCAAGCCCAGGTCTATAAAGAGCCCCTTTTAGAAGGCGAGAGTTTACATTTTGATAAATCTCCCCCTCCAAGCCCAGATTTGTAAAATATCGGGCTATTAGGTAGGGGGCGAGCTCTTTAGCATTCTCAGGTTTAACCAGTGGTCCCCCGAGGATGAGGCTCCTTTTAGAATGTAAAGCATCATATTCAGATAGAATGTGCGTAGGTGTTTCCTCCTCTGCACTGCAGAACGTACATCGAGAAGTTTCGAAAAGGTTCATTCTAGCAAGGTGTTGGTTCAAACTGCAGTGCCCTGGGCGGGCTCTAGTGATAACCCTTACTTGATTTTGGTTAAACTTTATTAGGTCAAAAGCAAAATTTTGCGAGTCCCCTTTCATCAGTTTCTTCGCATGGTGCTGTCCAGGTACTTTTTGCCAGAGCATTACACTCTGCTTCCTGGCCCATGACCTAAGTTCATTACGAAGAGCACAAGTAGGCTTAAACTTACTTCTAAATTCTACCTTGATAAGCACGTACTAGCTAAAATGTTTTTCCCTACCATTTTCCATGCCTATGATTTCAGGAGAATGCAGAAAACTAGGAACAGAACTCCACAGATTCTTACAGGTCATTGTTGGTTTCTGAGCTACCTGCATCGCTTCAAGCTCTCCGAAATCGACAGATGCCCATGCGACGATGAAACTCCTCGAGAAGTCCTTCACCTGTTGATGCATTGCCCTTTTTTAAGTTTTCAGAGACAACAGCGGGAGGCGCGACGCAGAAGCCTGGGTAGCACGACGTAGACGCAGAAGCCTGGGTAGCACGACTGGGTAGCGACGCAGAAACTGTACGACATCCCATTGGTGACAGGTAAAAAAGAACTCAAACGAGAGATAGTATCATGCATGGTCAAAATAGTGCAGGCAATTGGTAAAATAAACCAAAGTTTGAAACGAAATGCCGAACACATTTCTAGTGGAATGGAAAGCCTGTTGACTACTGTCAACAGACCGGCTTCTCCTGAAGAGTTTTGAGTGGTTTCCTCTCCACATGAGCAAATGCTGAGAGGTTCCTGATTGGCCCACTTTAATATATCCTTCTTGATCCCAACTTCTTTTTCTTCTAGTGCTTTGCCAGGTCCCCCCGACGTTGGCAATCACTACAGCGAAAGCAAATGTATCTGTTCTGGGCTAATTTTACATTTCGCAGCCAGAAAGACTGCTCATTCATGTACTCGCCGTAGTGATTTCTGGGAAAAGATGACAAGAGTGGTTTCCCGTTGCCTCCTCTGGTAGATTTTCTGTCGGGGTTACCTTTCCTTAGCTGGTTGATTTTGGTTTTGAAGCACCAAAAACTCGCCTTTCATCCTCTCGTTATCAGCTGTGATCACACCGTTATGAGTGTGATTCCGTTGCCCGGAGTTTGCGACGTGGTCGCTAACGAGTTGGACTAGTCAGTAGTGGTGCCGGTGGAATGCAACTGGGCGTTCGCAGCATTTTATACAATCACATCCTTCAGCAAGATGCGACTCACTGCGACCCTACTGACAGTTTGATCCCAACAGTTTAGTTAAATTTAAAGTAAAACAATTGCAGAAAAATCCACTTTTTTTTAAATATAAGCAAGGTAAATAATAAAGCAACTCCGATTTACAAATTCAAAAAAGTAAGAACGAGTTTTGAAATCGATCGGCAATGAAATAAATAATTTGTGATTTTTATTTTAATTATAAAACAAAATCAGTCATGAGTCTTAATTGTCACCCCAGAAGGGGATTATAATGTCATAATATTATGTGGAATCGTAAATAATTATTATTGTGGGTCACGCAGATCTCCTATAAAACATATTTTATGGCAAAGGACATCAGAATCTTATAAAGGGATAAATTATTTATGTCAGGAAGATAATTGCACCTTGGCAGAAAATTCTCTGAAAATAATTAGGATAAACTGAAACAACTCGAGAAAATCGGTTGGTCAGTATTATTTATGAAAGATATTTTAGCTGATGATTTATAATGAAATAGACACGTTACAAACGCGTAATAGAAGGCATTTTAAAGGGTGGTTACATGTCTTCTTTTTTCCTTTAATTTTCTGATCGACTTTCGTCGTGATCAGACATGATGCTACGTATAATAATGTCGCATGTGTATGAGATAGTAGTATAATTTCATTGTTAATATGCAAAACAGTACCTACTTACTTAATTATATAATTTAATTCGTAAAAAGGGAACAATCCATTTTATCGAATAAACCAATTTTATTTTTTAGTGCATTTTTTACTAAATCGGTTTTTCGTCGTGTGGCCAGTGTTGCGAATTCACGGATGAGAGGTCCGAGGTTCGAACCCTACCTTACTCCAACTTTATTTCCATTTTCTTATGGTAAGTTCTCATAAAAAAAAACATATTCAAGCGAGCATTTTTGGCTTGCATTGGGATTTATTGGAATTAGAATCGCTTTGAAATGCTATTTTCATTAAGTAAGGAACCGGACTAAATTTTCAGGGTCATTCATTGGTTGGATTCAAACATAAGGTGTCGAGATGACAAGTCGGTGGAATAAACCGAGGTAGATATAGATATTACAGACGTTAAGTATAACGTCTCGGTATGTACCGATGAAGGTAGCCTTTATAATCGCGGCCCAGGACGACCGCAGCTCCGCTGGAGAGACAATTTTGTGAAGCGTTTGGGAACAGCGTGGATACCATAGCCCAAGACTGTTTGGCATGGAGAAGAATGAAGGAGGTCTACGTTCAGGAGTGGATGGCTACAGGCTGGTGAAGAAGAAAAATAATAATTTAAGGAATATGAATACAGGTTTAATAATAAAAAATAAGAAATAACAGAAATATAATATAACAACGTTTGAGTATGTCCTAATGCTTGCAGACTGGCTGGATTTCCACCCTAGAGTATTATTCATATTTAAATTTATTTCAGCAGAGAGTGAAAACATTTTTGAGAAGGGAATATGGAAGTCTAGGCAAATGCTGTAAATACAGGGCTTATGACCTGTCATTGGCTGGTTTAAGTGGCCATTTTACATACTGTGTAACATTTACCATTCTGCCCATGTTTGAACATTCACATTTCCTCAACTCTTCCATCTGTTGACTTTTGTGAAATTATTCTGAAAGTACTATCAGGGACTATCTATGTGAATGTGATGCTTTACTTCATAAAAGTATCCTCATCCTCGGGAGACCGCTGGTTAAACCTGAGCATGCTAAAGAGCTCACCCCCCACCCAATAGCCTGATACTTTACGTATCTGGGCTTGGAGGGGGAGATTTAGCAAAATGTAAACTCTCGCCTTCCACACAGTAGCCAGGCTCTTTATAGACCTGGGCTTGGAGGGCGAGAACTATTCACGAGGACCCGTCACAATAGATCGTCAAAGGTCGCAGTGACGTCAGGAGCTTGCATAGCACTGACCCCTATCACTAAGAATAAGATTAACTCAACAATCTAGACGGCTCCACGAACTATCTAACATCGCTATTAAAACTCGATTTAAGGAAAATAGCAAATGAAAAAAAAAAAAATGTGTAAATAACATGTTAAGACATGTTAATTTTTGGACACAGCATAGAATTCTAAGACATCTTCCAATTGACTTCTTCCGATTCTTCGAAGCCCCTCTTTCAATTCAATTGAAAGTGTGAATTTATTTTTGGAAGATTTACCGATATTTTGAATGCATACATATTTTGAATCAACATTACCGAGAATCGGACTAAGGACTTTATGAATGTATACGAACAAGAAAATGGAAACGAAAATTAAACGATGGGACTTAAAATCGCGGTGAATAAACGTAAAATAAAGTAGAATGTATTTGCCATTACAGTTTCATGGGTATGATTGCTACTTTGCTCTATCGGTTTTATATGAAACTTATCTGTCGCGTGGAAATGTCAAATTCAAACAATGTTAATGGTTTTTAAGTTTTGTAATGGCAGGCGTACACTACTGAACATAATAATATTGTCATTTTTAACATACTACAATAGAGATGAAGAACATTTTAGAGAAAGCTATTTATTTATTATTTATTTATTTATGTATTTGACGGACTTATGTAGTCCATTCCAACAATTGTAAATATAATTTCTTATCCGAAAAGGTCATTTTTTCGGCTAGGCAGGTTTTTTTTACGAATATACCACTTATTTTTATTTTTTTTATTTTGGTTCACTAACAATAAACAATACATACGACATTGGTAGAATAATCATAATTTGTTATATTTAGATATTTTTTAAATCATGTAAATTTAACTACACGTAAACACTAAAATTAGTAAGTAAAATTATTTCATTGTAATTAATATACAAATAATAAAGTATTTTTTGAAAATTTTAATAAATAATACTTTTTTTTTCTATTACAGTCTACTTTTATAATTTACAACAATTTATTACTAACTTTAACAAAAAAAGACTAGCTTTTGGGCTTCGATGGTGAGTTACACTGTTTTATTTATTTAGTTATTATAAGTTATATAATTTCGAATATGCATAAGAAAAAATTTGAAACTATACAATAATGTTAATTGAAATAAAATACTGTTTTTACTCAGGTTCAAAAAAAATATTTGATTATATTTACTGATGTATTAGTTTTAATAGGTTTTAGTTCATTGGGGAGATTATTGTAACTTTTTATTCCTTTGAAAACAAAACTATTTTGACCATGACTTGTGTGGAATTTAGGAATTTTGAGATTACATTATTTTAATAAATGACAGGTTGACACTTTAATCCACTTTGTTTAGTGGTCCAGTAACCGGTTTCATAAGAGAGATGAAATGCAATAAAATATCAACACTTATAATTCAATAAAAAAATATTTTTAAAATACATACATATTATTTTGGCTATTTTTTTAATTTCTCAGTTAACGTGAATTATTCAAAAAAATATACTTTAAAGCTATCACCGGTTTCATCGCTCTCGCTAAATCGTTGATTGCAAATGGTTTTCAAGAAGGTTAGGGTATTTTCATCCGGTGGATTTAAAGTGGAAGGGTATTAAAAATATATAAAAATATATTTTACTTTAGTTTTGTATATATACATGCATGTAATTTTTGAACTTTTTATATTTTTTTAATTTTCTTTCCCAGATTGCATAATGTAAACATCATTTTGAATTTATTTCCATGCCTAGTATTATGTTTATTTTGTTATTTTTAAGTATTTTTCATACCCCTTTTAATTTGTAGTATTTCATAATTTTAATTTTTCTGCTTTTGTAAATAATATTATAGTTTAAAATATAAAAACGTCTTTAAATAATTTTGTTATCTGTATGTCCCTAAATGAGTTTTTTTTTAAACTCCTTGGGAATATTGTATATAATTATGTATAATGTGTTTTCAATTTAATAAAAAAAATTTAAAAAAAATTTTACACAAAATCCATTTATGTTTTTTTTTTCCTTCTTTTTTTTGTACTTCCATTGATAACCTTACGTATAATTTGGAAAAGTCTAACTCTGTAAAATATAAAACTATGTAACCGTACTGTATGTTTCCTGAATAAAAGAAAAAAAAATGTATGTATTTGAAAGTCTTTTGAAGCGTATTTTATAAAGATAGTTTACCAACGTTTAGAATATTTAGATTTATGAAAGTTTATTACAAGAATAAGATGTAGTTTGGTATACCCGTGTAATCCATATTACCTTTATTCAGCAAAAATGCTAAGGCGATCAGATTACAGAGAGCTTCTTCCTTAGAAGTTTTTCTCGTCCGGCAACAAGGAATTTTTGTATGTGAGCACCGCTAAGAGAACTTGAGCCCTAAAATGTGGTGGCCGTCATGAGTGAAAATATATGGGGCTTAATGGAATAACTTTTACGGTTCTGGGGGTAAACAAATATTGAATATTATTATTTAAAAGGTAGGAAATACACATTTATTAAGCAGAATTTTCACTGCGTTTTGATTAACATAGATATAATGACACATTCCAACAGAGATAAAAGAACATTTAAGAGAAGGTAATATAGAAGTCTAGGCATTATCTACAGGGCTTGTCAATGGCTGGTTTAAGTGGCCACTTTACACACTGTGTAACATTCACCATTCTGCCTATATTTGAACATCTCTATTCCTTCAATTATTTCATCTGTTGATGTTTGTGAAGTAAAAGAGCTGACACCTTTATTTATGCGGGTGAGATTCATCTGATTGAATTATTTCACCTACATACTAGGCAACGCTGCCCAGGGAGTTGAATCCAGTCCTCGTCTACAAAAATTTGGACAAACTCAAAATATTGTTGATAGATATAATGGATTTATTTCTGGAGAAGAAAAACATACTGGTCTGTCTTATGAAAATAATAAAATTTTATAAAGTTATATATTATTATGCCGACAAATTATTACAATTTTACATACAGAAGTAACTTATTATATTTTTATGAAGGTGAAAATCGTGACTGGATATCCGGGGGTTAAAAGAAGGATTTAATCAGGCTGAGGTGGGAGGCTGACAAAAAAAAAGCAGCACAGCTTCTACAAATTGGAAAACGTCTGCTAAGGACGGCAGAGTTGGAGGCAAAAGTTGATAGAGGCTAGGACTAGATTTGGGCTGTAGCGCCGTCAATGAAAAAGGAGTATACGAAGCAGTGGGCGAATCGTCAAAATAAGCAATTATGCACAACTTACCATTATATTTGACTTTCGATAGTAAATATGTTGATGCGAAAAAAGATAATCATCATAATCATTCCCTTTCTGCATCTTATGGTGCATAGGACACTGCATTGATAGATCGATCGCAGCGTATCTTGATCATTTTTGTTACATAGTAAGATGATCAGTCTTACGCTTCAGGTACCAGTCCAAGGACAATGAAATATTATAGTGTGAAAACTCCCTTTTGAAAAAATGTTTCATATCAACCATGTCGGGAATCGAACCCGAGACCTCACGAGGCCGAAGAAATATAAAATAATTGTTATTTATTATAAATTATCACCGCCGTTTATATATTCCCAAAGTAAAATATCAATGAAATGCGCCCAGCGCCCAGCTGGTGTATAAAATGAAATAAATTAAAATATCATAATTATCTTAAATCCACGCTTAGTGGTGTTTAGGGCACGGAATGGGTAATTAAAGCATATTTGGATCCTTTTTGAGATATATAAGGTAAGGAGGATAGTAAATACGGTAGTGGTTACACACATAAAGAGAGACATTTACCCAAGCGTCAACCACAACCGTAATACAAGATACTCTAATAGGGATCTGATACTAAGTGAAGGGGTCAACACTGTTCTGGCATCGAGACAACACTAAAACGTAGGCAAAAAGGTCCATAACCTTTTGCCAGAATCGCTGAAAGACGGGAGTGTTGTCAAGTTACGGAAGGTGTTGACCTCGCTCTTTCATGACATTGGTCGTAGGGAGTCAGAAAAGTTGATGCATGCCACGGATTGGAGAACCTTACTGGATGTCAAAAATAAAATATTAAAAATAAGGAATAATTTAAAAAAAATATATTTATAGATGACAACCATGAAGTTTCGCATAAATAAATTGTCCATGTTTTTATGAATGTATGTATGTGTATGCGCATGGGTGTATGTACGTGTGTGTGTATGTACATGTGTATATATGTGTATATTTATATATATGTGTGTATATATGTGTATGTCTGTATGTATATGAATCAAAATGTGTATCCGAATAAGTTTATATTTTGTTTGTCTGTGCTCTATATTAATTTGTTAACTATTATAATATATTAAAATGTAATTGCCTAGCTTGGAACGGGGTATGTACCCTTGCTAGCTGGGCAAAGTGAACATGGAATTGTATTTTGATAAAGAGTGTGAATAAATAAAAAAAAATTAAAAAAAATATATATAGCTCATATTCAAGTCCAGAAAAAATGAAATATTGCAGAACTGTTTTATTTCTGCGCTCGGACGGGTAAAATTAACGTTTCAACTTGTCGTTTAATCATTTTTAAAAAGATTTCAAATAAAATGCACAGTAGTGTACATGACGTCAGTTGGTTTTACGACAGTGAATAAACTCCGCAATGTATCTTCTACTGAAAACAAACTTTTAAATCCCAATTATATTTTATACATTTTGTCGACGAAATAAAAAGCAATTGACAGGGACTTTGCGCAGTAAAGACTGAAATTTCATTCCCCGCGTAGGTACCCGATATTATTTTGTTATGCAAATTTTAGCGCTGTCAAGATCAAAACATAGCAAGAGTTAGCTAATAATTAAATATTTAATGCGTGTCCGCACTGTTGGTGGAGCAGATGGTATCCACATAATCTCATCAGGGTCGCTATTATAAAAGCCATCTTCATCGGAGCATACCGATTCGGTATACTTAACTTCTGGACTATCTCTATCTACCTCAGTATGTTCGATGAACAACCTTGAAAATTTGGTCGGCGTTTCTTACTTCACATTCATACATTTTGTCATACATGCCCTTCGGTTCTGTCTGCTTTTGACATGACCAGACTTAAGATGTTGCTTTATCTAATCATGCCACGTCTTTCTTGGTCGTCATCGTCTCACGTTACCGTTAATTTTCGCCATTTATACTTGTGTTACCATTCTTTCGTCGTCCATTTGTTCTACGTGACCAAACCAAATCAGAGACCCTTTCTTAATCTCACCATTTTACTTTACTCAGATTTACAATCTCGCCTGATTTCATCATTCGTAACCCTGTCGCACATTGATTTCCCACACAAATTAGTTTTCATTTATATTTTAAATAGAGTTTGTGATAAAAAATAGCCACTTTAAAGCGATTTTAAATTCCTATTAATCCCAATTCAAGCAAAAAATGCTCGCTTGAAGATGATTTTTGTATGATTTTTGACAATTACCAAGACGGTATGCTTAATTTAGTCTACATTTATCTACTGAGCGATTATAAAGTTAAATTTTTCAATTTCTCAACACAAGAAGATAGTAAAACAGGTGTTGCGGGCCGTAAAGGTTCGAGGTTCGAACTCCACTCTACCACATCTCGATTTCCATTTTTTAATAGTTAGTTATTTTCAATTCGTTGAAAATAGCCACCAAAATTAAAATATTTGGGTAAATTATAAAAACGCAAATATCTCTCAAATATATTTTTTTTTTAATAAATACTGTTTTGACCATGCATAGGTGCAAAATGTCTTTTATGAATCCTTACAATATTCACAATGCGTTAATGGAGTTTCCCTCATTAGCACGATTAACTTTGTCACTCTTTTGCGAAAAAAATATCTAACCTTTTATTTGTTTACACACACAATAATGCATCGTACATTCTCAGATACTTTTTTGTTACTTTGAATCTTAAAATTTTCCCCAATAATGCTTTAAATAAAATACATTTTGAATGATTCATTTGTGTGTGCAATTTTTATTATATTACAGTATTATTTATGTTCAAGTGACATTATATTTTCTTGTACGTAATTATGATTATCTATACATTATATTGATCTTATGATATTTAGCAAGTAATTTATAAGTAGTTTTATAAATTATTAATATTTAAAGCATTAACATTGCGGTCAAACGTATAACTATTTTTTTTACCAATATTTGTATATAACCACTTACCGACTATTCTATGTCAACCAGTTCCGAGACGTACCCGTCTCTTCGTCAGGACAACAATCAAACAACTTGCAAAATCCAGTATATCAGAATTCGCAAATGACCAAATCAACTTTAATCAGATCTTTAATAAAGATACATAAAGTCTTACATTAAATAGTAAAAACTTTTTACAAAATACCAAGGAAATAACAATGATTGAGTATGTCCAAATGTTTGCCGACTGGCAGGATTTTCTCCCTGGGGAGTTATTCATATTTAAATATATCTCAACAGAGAGGGAAAACATTTTTGAGGAAGGAATATGGAAGTCTAGGCATTTACAGGGCTTATGGACGGGCAGAATGGTGAATGTTACACAGCGTGTAAAGTGGGCACTTAAACCAGCCAATGACAGGTCAAAAGCCCTGTAAATGCCTAGAATTCCATATTCGCTCCTCTAAAATGTTTTCCCTCTGTTGAAATAAATTTAACTATGGAAATATTTTACATTAGGAAATCTTTAAAAATTATGTTACTTAAATCAATAATCAAACAATTTTTCAATATAGCCCATTATACGATGTTCCATTTAAATAATCACTCTATATCTATTAAACTCACGCCCCTCCCTTCGTCCCCTCCCTATGTTTTTACAACTATTTTTACCACAGTATAAAATATTTTCAAAACCTAATCAGTGCATGTTTGTCCTAATCAGTACATGTGCTTACTAAAATGCATGTCGTATTTGTTTTTTATATTTTTGTGCAACAACTAGGGTGAAGGTATATAGTGGGTTTTGCATGTTGGTTTAATTGGTGTTCTGACGAAGAGACGGGTACGTCACGAAACCAATATACGTAGAAAAGTCAGTGAGTTGTTTTATATTTAATAACATTTAGTGAATAGTTTTAATTTTTTAAGTAATAGGGCTGGCTTACCATGTATAATTTCAAACACTCAAAATCTTCCATCTTAGAATGGGTGGAGCCATGTTAGATAAAGACTCACCCAACCAGGGGACTCTCTATATTTTCGTTCATATTGATTCTCTGGTTATAATAAATAAAAATAAAATAAATAATGGGTGGTTAAAATGAGTGTGCTAATTTAATTTTGATGATATAATGAATAACCACAAAGTCTGTGCTTCAAATATAAAAAAAAAGGATTTCTTAAAAAATATTTTATATTGTAATATTATGTAAATAATATTGATTTATTCATTCATTTAAATGTGAAAATTTCGTTTCGATGCATTTCAGCTCTTTAGGTAAAATTCCGAAGATACCCGGAGGGCCAGTAGGCCCGGCCCATTCAATAGAATTCGGCCCGAAAAGCCGAATTTTCAAGCATGTAACTTGTTCCTGTTACCTCCTAGTCAAATTATTAACTAAATTGAACACTGAAACAGTCCTTTGTTTATTTAGCGCTGTAGGAATTAAAGATTTAGTGTTTGTATAGCTTTCTAGATTACAAGTACTATCGTACTAATAACAAATATAGAACTTAAGACTAGTAATATGTATTTTTAATGAGTTGACAAAGAGAATAACCCGAAAAGACAAAGCGAAAACATCATTGACGAGGTTGTCAATTTTTTTTTAGTTCGAGATTAGTTGCTGGAAAAAATTTACAAATCTGCTTTCCTTCCATTCCTTTTATGTTTATTTGCTTTTTAAATATCTTAATTTTTTATGTTTTATCAATGTGTACTTTTGTATTATTTAATTTAGTACTAACCATTACTAGGCATAGTATTTATTACTCCTATTTCTTATATTTCTTACTATAGTATTGAGTGAGCTTCTAGAAAACATATCTCAATTATGTTTTTATATATTTTTATTTATTTTATTTTATTTGGGAAATCAACAGTTCTACATACATATTTTTAGTAAACAAACAGATATAGTGTATAAACTCAGAACTAATAACATATTTCCACATAGTATACAAAGTTAGTAAAGAAAATATATTACATATCAAATAAATACATACAATTTATACATATCAAAATGTTATTTTCATGTACTCAATAATCAAAGATTTTTTAAATATTTATTTTAAGAACATTAAGTTACTGTAAATTGGGCGGGATAAGGACAAAAATGCTTGAAGAGAGGATAAGGAGGGGAGGGGAGATGTACATATTTATTATTATAATGTCTACTAAGTTACATAATACATTTTAAGTGTAAATTTTAAATCTGACAGAGTGATGTTTGTGTAATCCATATTTTTAAATTTTTTATTGTACATTGAAAAAGTCCTACGAAAAAAAGCATTTTTAACATACGATGTTTTACTTATTGGTACATGAAACAGGTGGTACCATCTACAAATCCTGGCTGGCACATGTATTGTTATTAAACCAAGCAGCTCTGTACAGTCAACCATTCCCGTCATAATTTTGTAAAGCAGTAGTTGGTCCGCACACACTCTGCGGTATTGTAGAGAAATGATTCCATGGAAGGTGGAGGCAGTGAGAGTAGGTACATAAGAAATACCGGTTTTGTATTTAAGGTACTTTATAAATTTGTTTTGAATATTTTCTATTCTACTTATATATATGGCATACTGGGGATTCCATATCTGAGAGGCGTATTCCAAATGGCTTCTGACAAATGTATAATATAATGAAATAAGGGCCTTTGGATTATCAAAGTGTTTACTCATTCGAATTATGAAACCTAACATGATCAATGCTTTGGAGGTAATTTTATTGATATGCGACTCAAAAAGTAGTTTTTAATTTCGTGCTTTCTCACTAGTACATTATTGTTTAGTTTGTAATCAAAATTAAGAATTTTTCTTTTCCTTGTGAATGTAATACATATATATTCTTTTTCTATTGATTTCAATGATACTATTATTTTGTTTTTTTTATACTAATTTGATGAGTCAGTTCATCGGGCTGAGGACAGACTGGAGTGGAACAGACTAATTAATAAAATATTCATGAAAAATTTGCCAGAAAAATATTTTAATAATTTGCAAAACACGAAATCAGTGCGATGATTGACAACAAAGAAATAGAAAAAACATAAATAAAAAGTAATAAAAAACATTTACTAAACTTAAGTCCGGAAGGGTTAAACCTTATTTAAGGGATTTAATATAATTCCTCGTCTCGTCTCCAAGATGCCCAAAAAAATCATCTGGGTAAAAATATTCGGCTCCAGCAACTTTATGATAAGTTTTCTCCTAGATTGATTCATTTCCGGCCGGGAAATTTTGGCGGGAGTTATTTCCCGCGCCGGCCGCCGCTTCCGGTAGGCTGTGCCAAGGTCAGGAGGCTCGAGTGGAGGCCATTTCCTGTCTAGCCAAAGGGCACCGGGGTTATAGGGCGGAAGGACGCGAATGATTGATTTTACAGTACCGGAAACTAAGATTTAAAAGCCGGATATCCACTTTATATTTTAGGAAGCGTCTACCCGAACTTTCGCCCTGAAGCGAGACGGCCAGATCTATTTTACATTATTTTTGGGTTGTAAAAACACGTTTCAAAGTTTATTGAGTTACATTTAAAGTCGATGTTTAAAATTATTTGGCTCTGTATAGATATATTTTAGATGAGTCGGAATGGAATCTTGTCTGTATACTTAAACATTACTTTATAATTTATAAAGGTTGCTCAAATAAACGCACCCGGAGGTGCATAGAGCATTACCTTTTTAAACAAAACCCTGCGTATCTCGATCATCTGTAACAGAAAGATAAGGTGATAAGTCCTACTATCTTATATCAAGCATTTTAGACAAATATGCCAATCACTACACTACGAGGCGCATGTTTCTCCCCTCAATTTTCTTTTTAGAATTTTTACGCTCTTCTAGGGTTCTGGTTCTATTTCTCAAATATAATTTATATGTTTGTAATTTATATGTATGTATATGTATGTGCATGTATGTGTATGTGTATATATTAACATGCAA